>NW_028301539.1:12445000-12570000 GCF_042242905.1 Orbicella faveolata
TAGGGGTTTATTTCAAAATTTCCAACGATCAGCCCTGTCTGTTTCATAAGGGAGTCCCCCAGGGGTATAAGCATACCAGGGTAGAGCAGGGGAGAGGGTCATCCCGAAAAAATACAATGAAAAGCTTAAAATTGTCCTGACAACTCCCACCCCACCCCCAACCTATAAAACTTCTTTAATCATACAGAAACAAGGTCTAAAATCCTTGAACTTAAACAACTCAAGGTGAAACCTTTACAGCTGCATTCAACTATATGATCTTTTACTTAGTTTGTTTTTCTAAAAGCTTCAAAATGACTTGTGTTTGCTGTTGTTGCATGGCAGCAAACATTTGAAATTTTTGCTGCTGCTGGGCCATCATTTGCATCATTGCTGGCTGTTGCTTTTGAAACTCATCTTGCTTTCTACTCTCAACTTCAAGGTGCTGCTTGTGCAATTCCAATTCTTCTACTTTCCATTTCTGAACCATATCATTCTTCTCACGTAGGTTTGCCACTGTGTCCCCACCACTCCTTCTTGTGATTTTTGGCTTGGGTGCATTCTCTGCATCCTTGTCTTCATCACCCTGCTTCCTTTTCTGTGTCGAACGGATGCTCTCCATTGCTTTATTCCTCATCTCAACAGCTTTGACATTATCCACTCTTTTCCTGTCAGTTGCCAGGGTGTTTTCAGCATCAGCTTCCTTTTCTAGTATTTCTTCCAATGCTCTCTCAACACCATTCATGTCAGTCTCAATGCCACTGGCTTTCTCCTCTTCTTTTAACTTTTTCTTTAATTTTTCAATGAGTAGTGTGTAACGCTCTCTCACCGAGCGCTTGGTAACTTTAAATGTTGGAATTTCCAAGAAGTTAAGATTACTGGCAATCTGATCCCAAATTTTCCCTCTTGCAATACTGCCCTTTTTAGCTTGGAGGGGTCCTAAAGCCAGAATTTCTTGACAGAGAGAGCGGTCATGATCTTCTGTCCACTCCATGTTAGATCTACATTTTGAGAAAATAAAACATGGATGTTTTAAAAAATACAGCTAAAGCCCCATTCAAGAACCTGTCATCTGTTCTTAAAGTTAACCTTACAGGTTCTCATGATTGATGTTTACTGTCAAATAAGGTTATGTAGGTTCATATTTTCTTCAAGAAAAAATTTGTTCTTGCTAGAAGAAATTTGTATTATCTCCATAATAATTACCTGATTAGAATATTTTCATAGGGTAACATTGACATTCATGTAAATAAGTCAAAATGAAAATCTTAGCCCAACAGGTTCTTAAAAATTAGTTTCTCGTATTCGGTACTTTACTGTACATTAAATATTCGCGAGTATGCTTAAGTTTAATTATAATTTAACCACTTCGAAATGTTTTGATTCAGTGAAGATCAATTATGAGTTCAGAACTTTCCATAGCAAATCAGGGAAGTCTATTGTTTTTATAAATGCAACGAGGCATAACCCAAGCCTAAATTCGTCAACTCATGATAAATATATTTTGCAATAAACATTAATAAACACCTAATCAACGAAGGTAATTTGCCCGAAAAAGCCTTACTGATAACTCACGATGAGCCTGCTTGTTTGGCGCGAGAAAAGAGACGTGGAAAAATATAGCGAACTTCACTTCTGTCGGAACAACTCTAATGACCTTTTTTTTTTAGAAATAAACCAAGAAATAGGACAATAGCAAAACTTACTGGGTTGCTTTCTTTTCCATGGCTTTCTCACTGAAAGGAAAACGAACGACGGTCAAAATTTTCGGAGTCATATTTTCTTGCTCAACTCTTTTATTTTGCTCAGATATTTCACAGTCTTTCTTTAAAAAGAACAAACTGTCAAAATTTCGAACTAATTTAGTTAATTTAGTTAGTAAAATAAGTTTAAATGATGCTATTTTGATAAAGTTTACTCACGTTTTAGACGCAACAGCAAAATGGCCTCTTTCACGTCGCAGACATGGCCTCTACGGCGCGAAACGTCACAACGACGGCAGCCGGAAGTAATTCTGGCAGTAATTTTACTTCCGCTTGCCGTTGCATGTGTCAACCGTCGTCGGATCTTAAGCTCACTAATAACGAACAGTGTGTACACCTGAGTGAGTGAGTGGCACATTTGCATATCGGATTCCCCGCAACAAACACGTTTCTACGCTTCACGTATCCACGAGTTTAAACATAGGCACGCAAGGCGTGTAAGAGTTATTTTTTTGTGAGCTATAAGTCTCGGAGATAGGAGCATTCGTGGAACTGTTTACAGTAATGATTTGGTTGATTTGACAAGTTTTTTTTGGTTGCGATGTACAGCAAGAAAGAAACTGGGAGTTTATGATGTACATACGATGTTACATCGGTAATGGTAAGATAACTAAATAGTAAGCCATAAAATGTTTGACCGAACAAACTACAGTAATCTGACACGTCTCCAGATTAATGTAGATACCATCTTATTTTCTAACAGGCAATTTTATTCGTTTTTTGATACAACCCACACTGTGATTAGTCTGACACGCGCACATGCATAACTCCCTCACTCACCGATGACGTAGCCCTTCCCCCGGGGGAGGGGGGAGACTCCTCTATATGGGCTATATAGGTCTGTGCGGCCCCGAAGGGTATGGTTTTTCAGCCGTTTTGGTCATAAATAGGGTATCGATTTTAGCTGATTTTGGCCATTTTGGTCATAAATAGGGTACGGTTTTTGCACTCTAGCCTTGATATGGGTATGCTTTAAGAAGAAGCCACTTTTTCATCATTATCGAAAAGAAAATCAACAAAAGCCCTTCACAAATTCATATGTTTACGGTAATTTAACATTGGTTTGAACTAGGGAGCTAATTATAACGCAGTTCTGAAACAGGGTTTTGATTTGAGGGTCAGGTCGTAAATAGGGTTTCGAATATTTGGTCAGGTCATAAATAGGGTAAGGAATATCGCAGATTTTGGTCATAAATAGGGTAAGGGTTTTGGGAAGCGGGCCGCACACCCCCAACCAATTTTTCTGGGAGTACCCCCTCGGGAGCCCTTCCAGCCCCCAAGAGGAATTTTTGCTCAAAAATACTCAAGTTAATAGAACTTTTCGCATTTTATACGAGTAGTAAGTTTACTCTTTTTACACAACACAACGCAACAACACTACTTCGCCGAAAATTTAAAGAAAGAGAAAAAAAACCTCTCTGACACGCTGAAAGTCTGATTTAATTAAATTGCACTTTAACTTGGTGCCACACAGTCTTCAAAGAACATTTGAACAGTTTTCATACTTTTTACCTTTAAAAATATCGGACTGAAAAGAATGTCATAAAATGCCCATCAAATAAAAATATTAAACTGCTACTGCAGAGACGTAAAAACACTCTAGAAAGGAAAGCTTTTTTTTTTGTTTAATATCCTGGGAACAATAGCCGATAACTTGTAAGCTCTAATTAACCGCGCGGCCATGGGCCGAGCGCGGTTGTAGGTATACCCGTGGTTTATTTTTTTTTTTTTGTCGGTGACCAGACGCAGACCTCCGCTCGACCAAATTCCGAGTCACGCAACGTGTGATGTTTTTTCCGCCAGAAGCTGTTAAAACATCAATACACGGATAATTTTACGGATATTGTTTCCTTTGTTGTGGGTAAAATATATTTTCTTTTGGTTTTATCGAAGCGTTGGATTCAAAGGGATTAATAAATACGCTAAAAAAAGGTATTACGTCAGCCATGGAATGCGTTAACGTTGCAGCTTTCACTTTCGCTACGTGACTAATAAGATCGTGTTTACTTTGGAAGTTTATTTCGCCAGAAGCGACGGTCATTAATTTATTTGCAAGTTTGCGAGTATTTCTTGTGGTTTTAGGCAAATGAAGTAAATTCTTTGGCTCTTTCATCGCAGCGAGTTCATAGATCGGAAGGAAAATGAAATATTTGCAAGCCAAGCAAAGAACATGTCAGGACATGCAATGATTACGTCATTGGTAGGGAAATAACCACCGTACTAAAGATAGCTGTCGATAACGCAATTCTTGAATTATGTGACTCGTGTGACTTCTTTGCTAGCCCTTTACTCAAGGAAAATATTAAATTTAAACTTGACTTTTAAGAAAGAAAGCTGTTGTTAATAGTGTTCGTATCTTCATGCCCATACATATCCCAAAGAAAGTTCCAGATTAACACTATTACGTCATCGGAGATTTCGCAAGGGCTACGACTGATGGTGCAATAGTACAGTCTGTGTTGATCAAGTGATGTGATGTCTACAGTAATCAATGAATCATCAAGGATTACTTTCGAATGTACACTGCGTTGCAACTGTAGTGCTAAGAAAATAGTTAAATTTTAAAAGCGCGGTTTTAAGATCTAACAGATCTTCTTGTTTTTTTGTCGGTGACCAGACGCAGACCCCCGCTCGGCCAAACTTTGAGTCACGCAACGTGTGATGTTTTTCCGCCAGAAGCTGTTAAAACATTAATACACGGACAATTTTACGGATATTGTTTTCTTTTTTGTGGGTGAAATATATTTTCTTTTCGTTTTATCAAGGCGTTGGATTCAAAGGGAATAATAAATACGCTGAAAAAAGGTATTACGTCAGCCATGGAATGCGCTGACGTTGCAGCTTTCACTTTCGCTACGTGACTAATAAGATCGTGTTTACTTTGCAAGTTTATTTCGGCAGAAGCGACGGTCATTAATTTATTTGTAATTTTGCGAGTATTTCTTGCGGTTTTAGGCAAATGAAGTAAATCCTTTGACTGTTTCATCGCAGCGAGTTCATAGATCGGAAGGAAAATTAAATATTTGCAAGCCAAGCAAAGAACGTGTCAGAACGTGCAAAGATTACGTCATTGATAGGGAAATAACCACCGTACTAAAAATAGCCGTAGATAACACAATTCTTGAATTATGTGACTCGTGTGACTTCTTTGCTAACCCTTAACTCAAGGGAAAAAAACAATTAAATTTAATTGTGACTTTAAAGAAAGATAGCGGTTTGTAATAGTGTTCGTATCTTCATGCCCATACATATCCCGAAGAAAGTTCCAGATTAAGACTATTACGTCATCGGAGATGTCACAACGGCTACGACTGATGGTGCGATAATAGAGTTTGTGTTGATCAAGTGCTGTGATGTCTACAGTAATCAATGAATCATCAAAGATTGCTTTGGAATATGCACTGCGTTGCGACTGTAGTACTAAGAAAACAGTTAAATTTTAAAAGCGCGGTTATAAGATCTGACAGATCTTCTAGTTTTTTTTTGTCGGTGACCAGACGCAGACCTCCGCTCGGCCAAATTCCGAGTCACACAACGTGTGATGTTTTTTCTGCCAGAAGCTGTTAAAACATTAATACACAGATAATTTTACGGATATTGTTTCCTTTGTTGTGGGTAAAATATATTTTCTTTTGGTTTTATCGAAGCGTTGGATTCAAAGGGAATAATAAATACGCTAAAAAAAGGTATTACGTCAGCCATGGAATGCGTTGACGTTGCAGCTTTCACTTTCGCTACGTGACTAATAAGATCGTGTTTACTTTGGAAGTTTATTTCGCCAGAAGCGACGGTCATTAATTTATTTGCAAGTTTGCGAGTATTTCTTGTGGTTTTAGGCAAATGAAGTAAATTCTTTGGCTCTTTCATCGCAACGAGTTCATAGATCGGAAGGAAAATGAAATATTTGCAAGCCAAGCAAAGAACATGTCAGGACATGCAATGATTACGTCATTGGTAGGGAAATAACCACCGTACTAAAGATAGCCGTCGATAACGCAATTCTTGAATTATGTGACTCGTGTGACTTCTTTGCTAGCCCTTTACTCAAGGAAAATATTAAATTTAAACTTGACTTTTAAGAAAGAAAGCTGTTGTTAATAGTGTTCGTATCTTCATGCCCATACATATCCCAAAGAAAGTTCCAGATTAACACTATTACGTCATCGGAGATTTCGCAAGGGCTACGACTGATGGTGCAATAGTACAGTCTGTGTTGATCAAGTGATGTGATGTCTACAGTAATCAATGAATCATCAAGGATTACTTTCGAATGTACACTGCGTTGCAACTGTAGTGCTAAGAAAATAGTTAAATTTTAAAAGCGCGGTTTTAAGATCTAACAGATCTTCTTGTTGAATTTACTCCCATATGAAAAACAAAAGTGTCGAGTTACCATTTGTAACTAAAAATAGCAAACATCTCGTGGGAACAAGTGACGACGATTCGTCAGCTCTAATTGAATTTACTACTTTGTGAAAAACAAGAGTGTCAAATCACCCTTGTAACTAAAAAATAAAAATATCTCGTCATATTTGCATGCAATAAGAACAAAACAATCGTTACCTGCACTTACTATTGTAAACGTTAGAACTGCTTCAAATCTAAATAGTCTCGTCTCCTCTAAAACATGTCCTAAGAACTAGAACCGACGATTCGTGACCTCTAATTGAATTAACTCCTTGTGAAAAACAAAAGTATCAAGTTACCCTTTGTAATTAAAAATAAAAATATCTCGTGCCATTTGCCTACTACTCATGAACTGCTTCAAAACTCAAGACTCATCTCGTTCATAACTAGCCACCATTACACTGAAAATTATGTACTCTAAAACAGCCCAATGTACGTATGTAACTGTCACACTCCCCTCCAAACCGGACTAAAAATCACAAACCGGCAACATACACGTCACTCTTTATTTTTCAATTACCAAAGTCCTTGTGTTTATACATACCTTGTGTTTCTCACGTACCATTTACCTTTACAACAAGAAATTTGATTGGCTGTTCATAGTAGGTCCAGTCTGATTGGTGTGACATACATACATCTCTCTCTCACTCACTCACTCACTCACTCACTCACTCACTCACTCACTCACTCACTCACTCACTCACTCACTCACTCACTCACTCACTCACCCATTGACCCGTCCATAACATACCCGACGCGCCGACTAAGAGGTATTTTTTTTACAAAAAAATAACTCAAAAAGGACTCTCTGGCTTTTCTGATTGAATCACGTGAGGAAAGGAAAAGTTCAAGTGGGATTAGTTGCATGTCAGCTTAGCAGTGATTAGGATGAGAATGAAAATGTTCGGCAACAGTGGTGGGTTTGGATTTAATGTTACTTTTGTCGACAGAGCGTCTCTGTTCGTTGAATCTGTCTTTGAGAAAATCGTTACTTTCTGCAAGTGGAATTAATGGATAAGGGACATTTAGGTCAAAAATTAGCGGAATGTGGGATTCTCAGAAACCCCCTAATGGGGCCTTACTTTTCCAGTCTCGGCTTTGAAACCGGATCACCCTTCTTCATTTGTCATCTTAGTCCGTGAAAAGCGCGTAGATGAACAAATTAAATTTTAATCCAACTGTAAATTATGTTTAATAGGTTTCAGGTTCAACTTCTGAGAACTGAGCTGAATTGTCTACAGAACACTTGTTCACTTTCAAGAATCATTTCTACAATGATTCACGGAATCATTGCAGAAAAACTGTAACAAAGTTAAAGATAAATGATAGTGAGTATACGTCCAACCAATTTGAAATTCTTATGGAGGAAAAAAAGTTCTACGAAACACTTTACAAATCACAGAAGTCTGAAACCCACACGCGGTCCAAACCAACCTTTTTTGAGACTGAAAACATTACCTCTTGAAACGAAGAAGAAAAATTATCATGTGAAGGCATAGTCTCCGAAGATGAATGCCTAAGAGCTCTAAAAGAATTTAAAAATTGTAAAGCAACGGCACTGATGGCCTTTCTGCGGAGTTTTACAATTTTTTTTGGTCAGAAATCAGCACCGATATAATCGGTAGCTTCAACTACGCCTTCAAAACGGGGATTCTTTCTATTAGCCAAAGGCGCGGGATCATATTGTTAATTCCCAAGAAAAACAAGGATAAAAGCCTGCTTGAAAATCTCAGACCCATCTCGTTACTTAATATCGATTATAAAATTTTGACAAAATCAATTGCGAAAAGGTTAGAAAAATCCTTCCAAAAATCAACCCTAATCAAACCGGTTATATCAAAGGCCGTTTCATAGGCGAGAATGTTCGGCTAATTCAAGACGCTATGTTTCACACTAAGCAAGAGGAGATACCGGGTATTGCCATTTTCTTAGACTTCCGAAAAGCGTTTGACACAGTTAAATGGGACTACTTAAAAGCTGCGTTACAAAGGTTTAATTTCGGTTCTGACATCCTAAATTGGTTTGACGTCATTTACAACAATGCCTCTAGTTGCGTTTTGCACAATGGGCACGCATGTGAATTTTTTCTTTTAGAAAGAGGTGTCAGACAAGGTTGTCCTTTGTCGGGTCTACTCTTCGTTATTGGAATTGAGCTTCTCCCTAGTGCACTACAAAATGATCCAAACATTAGAGGTATCCAGGTGGGCCAGAAAGAAATAAAAATTGCGCAGTATGCAGACGACACCACGGTACTGGTGCGTGATCTCGATTCCGTTTCGCAGTTACTGAAGCTCTTAAACAATTTTAAGAATATCAGGGGCCTAGAAATTAACAAGCATAAAACTGAAGCAATGTGGCTAGGTTCTTGGAGAAACTGCAATGAAAAACCCTTTGGTTTCAAATGCCCCCAAAACTCAATTTACGCCCTGGGTGTTCACTTCTCGTACGACCCTGTACTTGCTAATAAGCTAAATTTCGAAGAAAAGGTGTACACTCTAGAACAAACGCTACACAGCTGGAAAAGAAGAAACCTCACTCTCATTGGCAGGATAAACATCGTCAAAACACTAGGTCTAGCCAAACTTGTATACAGCACCTCGCTTTTGACAATCTCGAAGCCGCTTATAGACAGTATTAACAAAATTATTTTTAGTTTTATTTGGGAAGGCAAAACCCCCAGAATTAAGAAAAAACCATTATCGCAGAAAAGAAACGCGGTGGCTTGAAAATGATTGATTGCGAAATCATGGAGCGCGCTTTGAAAATAGCTTGGATCAAACGCATTATAGAAGGTGGTGATGCGTCGTGGAAAACCATCCTAAACTACGCAGTCAGACAGTTCGGTGGTGTTGATTTCCTGATTAATTGCGACTACGACGTAAAGACGCTCAACTTAGAACAACTCCCTGAATTCTACCGCACGGTTCTTTGTTATAGGCAAGAATTCAAGTTTCCAATTAACAGCAAAAAAATACCCGTAAACGATCAAATAATCTGGAATAATCGCAACATCCGGCTGGACGGAAAGACAATCTTTATTAACGAATGGTACAACAAAGGCATCATCTACATCCAAGATCTGCTCAACGCAGACTTTAATTTTTTGTCTCTAACAGGGCTTATAGAAAAATTTCGTGTAAAATGCCCGTTTGCAGTGTACTATGGCCTCATAAATGCAATTCCAAAAACTTGGAAATCATCTCTCCGCAGTACCGCCACCTCCGCCAACAGTTTAACACCTAGAGCCGCAACACCTACACAACATTTCTCCACAAAATTAGCATACTCAAAACTACTTGAAAAAAAGATACCTATCACCGACAGTAGAACCCAAAATTCTAAATCACGGTTTTACTAATGAGAGCATTCATAATGTTTACTTGCTCCCATTTCGTATCTTAAAGGAAGCAAAACTCATGTTTCAACTTAAAATCATCCACGGCATCTTACCTACGCAATCCAGTTTCTTTCGCGCCGGTTTGACGGACCTCGATAATTGCCCTTTATGTAATTTAGAAAGCCAGTCATTGCCTAACTTACTGATCACATGCTGCGAGTCCAAGAAATTTTGGGACCTTTTTACCCGCTGGTGGCAGATAAATTTTCACCAACATATAGTTCTATCAGAAAAAGTAATCTTATATGGCTGGCATCATAACCGTAGCTCAATTAACTCCATAGCCCTCTACTACTCTCTAATAATTGCAAAATATCATATTTTCGCTTCAAGCATACGCGTTGGCTCCTTAGACTTTGATGGCTTTCTTTTGCGCCTAAAAGACAAACTCTGTATCCTTCGCACTTTGGCTGTTAAAAACAAAGAACTTGATCAATTTAAAGAAACGTGGGCCGCTTTGCTTTAGTCGTGTATCTGTACTGTCTGCGTGCGTGCGTGTTGCTTTAGAGAATGTAATGATAACCGCGCTACAGTCATTATGTTACCACCTGGTGCAAGTGATTCGTGGAAGTATGATTTATAACGTACTGTAAGTAATATAACAGTAATTTTATGCAACGTCTTGTAAGTAGTTAATGTCATACGTAGTAAATAATGGTTGTAAGCGAGAAATATGATGCTCTTTAAGTAAGTAAAATAGCATTTTGTTAGCGATAATCATAAACTAGTACTGTATCAGGTGATAAGTCGATGTTAGTACTGTGTTGTAAATTGTAAGCTTTTAAGGCTAGTATTTTGTATTTGTAAGGTAATACATGCTATGTGGTAATTAATGTTAAAAATATATATATTACTATTGTAAGTAATGTTAGTGATGTAAATAATGTTAGCATTGTAGGTAACGTTAGTATTGTAAAGCACATGGATCTTCCAATAAAAATAAAAAAAATTTAAGAAAAAAAGATAGGTTCAATTGCCTTGAAACATTGTCAGACAGAAAGGAAATCTTTCGGTAACTATGTCTCACAGTTTTGCAGCAAATAACTTCTTGAATCTTTTGATGTGGTAGCAAAATGAACCATGGAGTTTCTACGGGCCGACTCAGTGCATTGTATGTATAATTATATTGCATGTGCAACTCAAACGCAGCAATAACGTCTAACCCTCCAGTATCTCCTAGACAGATGATATAATATTTACCGATTTCTTGTCGTACGCCTTGCTCGAGGAATTCAGTACCTAAACGCGTGTTTGATGTAGCTGTAAAAGTAGCATTTCACACCATCCTCTAAACATACAGCTTCCATTCGATATCTCTTTATCTTAGTTGGTAATAGCACAACCACTACGGGAAAGTCTTGACTACTACTGCTACCACCACCACCAGCGATTTTGAGCTCTACAGCACGTCAAATAATGTTAAATAACAATTGGTCCATTATGAGAAGGAGAATTCTGATTGGTTTCAACAATGAACGGCCGAGATGGACCACCCGCGAATTAGTTTCGGCTAAGAATTATGTCTAGAAAACACTTTCAGTTAAACTTCCACGAAAACGACTTAAAAAAATGACATAAATATAGTTACCTTTGGAGCATGTTTACCGAGAATGCTGGATGCATGAATTTATCGGCAGAGTTAAAAATGGGCAATTACAATCTATAGCTCATAGCTCATGACTGGATGCACGTCTATGAGTTATACAAGTAACTGTGATTTTGAACATAATTTTATCAGATGTTTCATAACTTGTACTTTCTTTAGGTTTCAAGTCCAGCTTCCCTGACATGTCACGTCACTCCGAAGACAGTCACCCTTAAACAAAATGAAAGAATGTCGGGGCAACTGATAGTGAAGTCTTCAACGGCCACAGAATCAGGGAACATGCAGGTGAATGTGACGGCAGAATGTACACTAACGAAAAGAGAGAAAACAAATTATCATATTTTTAATCTTGAAATTGTGATAAAAAACAGAATCGTAGAGGCGGAAGTTAAGGAAGAGGAGAAACCAACAATTATCACAATCATTGGCATCTTGGTGGGCTGTGTGTTATTACTTGCTTTGCTTTTGTTAGTGATTTGTTTGTGTATAAGAAAGAGGGGCTCGTGGAATGTATGGAGGTCTAAATCCAAGCAAAAAAAAGAAAGGGTGAAGGTAGAAATATCAAACCAGGACAATGGTGTCGACAAGCCTGAGATGGTGTGATACCTTGCATATAATTAACTTTATACACGAACTCGTGTCTTCTTGAATATAATGGAAGACCTTCCCTTTGGCCCTTGCTTCTTGATAAAAGGTTGCCCGCTACCTTTTGAGGCCATATCGAACCTATTGCTTATTAAAGCTGTATTTACTTAGTAATAAAATTTTATTTCTGGACAACCAATTCTTTGCCAATTCCGAATATTTAAGGAAATGTTTTCTTCCCGTCAAGTTTTGATGGTCTGCCATTATATAGTACAAATATCATTAAATTTAATTACTTCCATTGGTTTAGAGACATTTTGTTAAAAAGTATTTTGCTGAAATGTGGCTTGGAGGCCTTTAAAAGGGCAGGAATCAACAGATGATCACATTTGCTGTAGCACGTAATTTTCGATGACTAATTTTTTACTGCAGATTTTCCGGGACACTGTCCGGACAAGTTTTATCTGTGCGTGCTTTTGTTTTACCATCCAGTCGAGTCAGAGTGCTTGTATTAGTAGTACCACTAGACAGGATATCACTCATGTTCTGTAGGATGAGTTCTACTCATTTTAGGCATGAACTGTGCGCATTGTCTTGAGGGAAAAAGCTATCACTTGCAATTGCCAAGCAAAATTCTTAAACAAGTTTCTGTCCTGATAACCATAATGTTCTAAAAATCAGTTAGAAAGCTAGAAATTCAATAGCTGATAGTTTGGTGTACAAAATACTGTTAGTTAAACCAGAAAAAAACCAATAAATACTAAATACGACAAAGTACTCAAAGTATGTCTTTCAGTCCAACCGCTCCACAGTCATTTTTAACTTGGACAATCCAATCCATCCTTCCTTCCGTCGATTCCTGTTACACTTTTTTGTGATCGAATCCGCATCTACCATCACATCTCCTCGTGCACTCTCTTACTGTTGCGTTTTGCGCTATTTCTTAACAACGCCAGTGGGCTTTAACTTTAACTTAGCCTACGGATTAAAACTGTACGGGTCCGCAAATGATCCCAGGACCGCAAATGATCCCGGACGGCAAATGATCCCCAAATTGAACAGCAAATGATCCCGTACTGGAAATGATCCCCATATTGGACCGCAAATGATCCCGATCAAAAAATAAGGAATGGCATGGATTTATATCAGAGGAAGGTGGGAACATATGCAAAAATTATGACCTAAAATCATGTTTTATCATTTTACAAAAAAATATTCCACAGTTGCTGTATTGTTCTTCGTACGGTTGAGATCGTTTTCACTGTCACGCAATAAAAAAAATAATAAATCGAAAACCAACCAATGGAAAAAGCTAAGACATTGGATGTACGCTATAGAAGATAACTAAATAAGACACTTCTCCAAGTTTTAGGCCTGTGCGTTTCCCCAAATTTCAGAAATTCGTCGTAAATGTTTCTCAGAAATTTACAGAGCCCAGTAAGGTCAGTAAGAAAACGCCATGTTGGTCCCCGTGGTACACCAATATGGCAGCCGGAATATAGTGTAAAACATCTAGAACTTACTTTGGGTTTCCAGGCGACTGATTATCAGCATTAAACAAACAAGCATTTACATAAGCACTTTTCCTAATGCTCTAACTTCCAAAAAGGCTCAAAATCATGAGAAGTATATATTTTTCAACAAACTCGATCGTAGCCTTGTGTCACGCAACCTCCACAACCCTGAAATTCAGAATGCTCTGGTTTCCAAACGAAGCACGCTAATTGTAAACAGATACAAATATACCGCCTCTTATGCCTGATGAGGATAAAAACACGTCACGTAAAGACGATCTATTGAATTAGAATTCTTAGAAAAACACATACTTGTAAACATTCTCGAAATCCCGGTGGCGATAGTATCAAGCATCTATCAAACAGCTAACTTGTCAAAACGAAGTGCAAGCCTTGGCCTTGCTTGGTCATGAAGCTGAACTTCATAACTATAGCTTAGAATTTTGGCTTCTTAGAGTATTCAAGTAGTCATTTCCGAGGAATTAACGCCAAAACACGACCAAGGAAAAATAACAAAATAAATTTATTCTAATTTCCAGTGCTATACACTAGGTGCTTTACAGATCTGTGATGAAGCGATAGGCTTGTGGGTCTACTCAGGTGACAGCGTCTTCCTTAACAGTTGCTTCATGGTTAGATTTTAGTTTAAAACTTTAGACGAGTGGCGTTAACTGCTGATAAAATGTGATTTAACTATAACACCGACATATCAATATTTAGCAAAGGAGGATATGTAGCGTATGTTGCACTGATCATAATTTTTACTGAGAATTGCAAAGAAATGTAAGCCAAGTCGCGTTTTGATGATTGAGTGGTAATATTCATAACATCGTAGTTAGCAACAAAATTTAGCCGAAAGTATGCAAAAAAAGCAAGTTGTAAGCCTCATTTTCTCTTGATTATAATTATAAGATGGCTTTAATAAAAACATCGGTATTCCCGTACGCCAATTCCTTATCCACACCATCCTACCATCCACGCCATTCGTTATTTTTTAGTCGGGATCATTTGCGGTCCCTATCGGGGACCATTTCCGGGTCGGAATCATTTGCGGTCCAATTTGGGGATCATTTGCGGTCCGGGATCATTTGCGTTCCTGGGATCATTTGGGGACCCGTACAAAACCCCAAGTCAGTGGCATCAAAACTGCCACTGTTCACAAACGATCCATTTTTCAAGTTGAGTGGCTCATAGCCACTTTGATTGGTTACTGGATTCATTTTACAGCAGTGGGATAACTGGATACGTCTTACAGCAAACAGAGCAAGATACATTCATTTAACGGCACACTGTGTTAACTGGAGTCAGTTTGCAAGACACTGTGTTAACTGTATTCACATAACAACACACTCTGTTGACTAGAATCATTTTACAGCACACTGTGTTAACTGGAATCATTTTATAGCACACTGTGTTAACTATATTCACATAATGTGAAGTTTATATGAAATAATTCATATATGAACTGCGGTTGTGGATGAAAGTGAAGAATGATCATCGCAGTTAATTTTCCAATTTAAGCAATTGGAAAGAAGAAGCCTGAAAAAAATCAGGGCTTCAACGGGATTCGAACCCGTGACCTCCGCGATACCGGTGCGATGCTCTACCAACTGAGCTATGAAGCCACACATTGGGAGCGAGGTGAATTAATCGAGTTCATATCTTCCCGTGAGGAGTGAAATGATGTGAAGTTTATATGAAATAATTCATATATGAACTGCGGTTGTGGATGAAAGTGAAGAATGATCATCGCAGTTAATTTTCCAATTTAAGCAATTGGAAAGAAGAAGCCTGAAAAAAATCAGGGCTTCAACGGGATTCGAACCCGTGACCTCCGCGATACCGGTGCGATGCTCTACCAACTGAACTATGAAGCCACACATTGCTTAAATTGGAAAATTAACTGCGATGATCATTCTTCACTTTCATCCACAACCGCAGTTCATATATGAATTATTTCATATAAACTTCACATCATTTCACTCCTCACGGGAAGATATGAACTCGATTAATTGACCTCGCTCCCAATGTGTGGCTTCATAGCTCAGTTGGTAGAGCATCGCACCGGTATCGCGGAGGTCACGGGTTCGAATCCCGTTGAAGCCCTGATTTTTTTCAGGCTTCTTCTTTCCAATTGCTTAAATTGGAAAATTAACTGCGATGATCATTCTTCACTTTCTTGTATTCACATAACAACACACTCTGTTAACTGGAATCATTTTACAGCACACTGTGTTAACTGGAATCATTTTACAGCACACTGTGTTAACTGTATTCACATAACAACACACTCTGTTGACTGGAATCATTTTACAGCACACTGTGTTAACTGGATTCACATAACAACACACTGTGTTAACTGGATTCATATAACAACACACTGTGTTAACTGGATTCATATAACAACACACTGTGTTAACTGGAATCATTTTACAGCACACTGTGTTAACTGGATTCACATAACAACACACTGTGTTAACTGGATTCACATAACAACACACTGTGTTAACTGGAATCATTTTACAGCACACTGTGTTAACTGTATTCACATAACAACACACTCTGTTGACTGGAATCATTTTACAGCACACTGTGTTAACTGGAATCATTTTACAGCACACTGTGTTAACTGGATTCACATAACAACACACTGTGTTAACTGGATTCATATAACAACACACTCTGTTAACTGGATTCATATAATAACACACTGCGTTGACTGGAATCATTTTACAGCACACTGTGTTAACTGGATTCACATAACAACACACTGTGTTAACTGGATTCACATAACAACACACTGTGTTAACTGGATTCATATAACAACACACTGTGTTAACTGGATTCACATAACAACACACTGTGTTAACTGGATTCACATAACAACACACTGTGTTCACTGGATTCACATAACAACACACTGTGTTGACTGGATTCATATAACAACACACTGTGTTAACTGGATTCATATAACAACACACCGTGTTAACTGGATTCACATAACAGCACACTGTGTTAACTGGATTCACATAACAGCACACTGTGTTAACTGGATTCACATAACAACACACTGTGTTAACTGGAATCATTTTACAACACACTGTGTTAACTGGATTCACATAACAACACACTGTGTTAACTGGATTCACATAACAACACACTCTGTTAACTGGATTCATATAACAACACACTGTGTTAACTGGAATCATTTTACAGCACACTCTGTTAACTGGATTCACATAACAACACACTGTGTTGACTGGATTCACATAACAACACACTGTGTTAACTGGATTCATATAACAACACACTCTGTTAACTGGATTCATATAACAACACACTGTGTTAACTGGATTCACATAACAACACACTGTGTTAACTGGATTCACATAACAACACACTGTGTTAACTGGATTCAAATAACAACACACTGTGTTAACTGTATTCACATAACAACACACTGTGTTAACTGGAATCATTTTACAGCACACTGTGTTAACTGTATTCACATAACAACACACTCTGTTGACTGGAATCATTTTACAGCACACTGTGTTAACTGGAATCATTTTACAGCACACTGTGTTAACTGGATTCACATAACAACACACTGTGTTAACTGGATTCATATAACAACACACTCTGTTAACTGGATTCATATAATAACACACTGCGTTGACTGGAATCATTTTACAGCACACTGTGTTAACTGGATTCACATAACAACACACTGTGTTAACTGGATTCACATAACAACACACTGTGTTAACTGGATTCATATAACAACACACTGTGTTAACTGGATTCACATAACAACACACTGTGTTAACTGGATTCACATAACAACACACTGTGTTCACTGGATTCACATAACAACACACTGTGTTGACTGGATTCATATAACAACACACTGTGTTAACTGGATTCATATAACAACACACCGTGTTAACTGGATTCACATAACAGCACACTGTGTTAACTGGATTCACATAACAGCACACTGTGTTAACTGGATTCACATAACAACACACTGTGTTAACTGGAATCATTTTACAACACACTGTGTTAACTGGATTCACATAACAACACACTGTGTTAACTGGATTCACATAACAACACACTCTGTTAACTGGATTCATATAACAACACACTGTGTTAACTGGAATCATTTTACAGCACACTGTGTTAACTGGATTCACATAACAACACACTGTGTTAACTGGATTCACATAACAACACACTGTGTTAACTGGATTCATATAACAACACACTGTGTTAACTGGATTCACATAACAACACACTGTGTTAACTGGATTCACATAACAACACACTGTGTTCACTGGATTCACATAACAACACACTGTGTTGACTGGATTCATATAACAACACACTGTGTTAACTGGATTCATATAACAACACACCGTGTTAACTGGATTCACATAACAGCACACTGTGTTAACTGGATTCACATAACAGCACACTGTGTTAACTGGATTCACATAACAACACACTGTGTTAACTGAAATCATTTTACAACACACTGTGTTAACTGGATTCACATAACAACACACTGTGTTAACTGGATTCACATAACAACACACTCTGTTAACTGGATTCATATAACAACACACTGTGTTAACTGGAATCATTTTACAGCACACTGTGTTAACTGGATTCACATAACAACACACTGTGTTGACTGGATTCACATAACAACACACTGTGTTAACTGGATTCATATAACAACACACTCTGTTAACTGGATTCATATAACAACACACTGTGTTAACTGGATTCACATAACAACACACTGTGTTAACTGGATTCACATAACAACACACTGTGTTAACTGGATTCAAATAACAACACACTGTGTTAACTGTATTCACATAACAACACACTGTGTTAACTGGAATCATTTTACAGCACACTGTGTTAACTGGAATCATTTTACAGCACACTGTGTTGACTGGATTCATATAACAACACACTGTGTTAACTGGATTCACATAACAACACACTGTGTTAACTGGAATCATTTTACAGCACACTGTGTTAACTGGATTCACATAACAACACACTGTGTTAACTGGAATCATTTTACAGCACACTGTGTTAGCTGTATTCACATAACAACACACTGTGTCAACTGAATTCATATAACAACACACTGTGTTCACTGGATTCACATAACAACACACTGTGTTAACTGGAATCATTTTACAGCACACTGTGTTAGCTGTATTCACATAACAACACACTGTGTTAACTGGATTCACATAACAACACACTGTGTTAACTGGATTCACATAACAACACACTGTGTTAACTGGAATCATTTTACAGCACACTGTGTTGACTGGATTCATATAACAACACACTGTGTTAACTGGATTCACATAACAACACACTGTGTTAACTGGAATCATTTTACAGCACACTGTGTTGACTGGATTCATATAACAACACACTGTGTTAACTGGATTCATATAACAACACACTGTGTTAACTGGATTCACATAACAACACACTGTGTTAACTGGATTCATATAACAACACACTGTGTTAACTGGAATCATTTTACAGCACACTGTGTTAACTGGATTCATATAACAACACACTGTGTTGACTGGAATCATTTTACAGCACACTGTGTTAACTGGAATCATTTTACAGCACACTGTGTTAACTGGATTCATATAACAACACACTGTGTTGACTGGAATCATTTTACAGCACACTGTGTTTGTTACAAGTAGAACGTGAGGGACTGGGCCCAGCCCCAGGTTACTTATTATTATGGGATCGAAAATCCCACGCGTTGGAGAGAATGAAAACAAAACGAGGATCGATGAGAAAACGTGTTGTCATTGTAGTTTTGTAGTAGTTCCTGTGCGAGATTGAGTAGAGTGTAACACGTTAACTGGATTCATATAACAACACACTGTGTTGACTGGAATCATTTTACAGCACACTGTGTTAACTGGATTCATATAACAACACACTGTGTTGACTGGATTCACATAACAACACACTGTGTTAACTGGAATCATTTTACAGCACACTGTGTTAACTGGAATCATATAACAACACACTGTGTTGACTGGATTCATATAACAACACACTCTGTTAACTGGAATCATTTTACAGCACACTGTGTTAACTGGATTCATATAACAACACACTGTGTTGACTGGAATCATTTTACAGCACACTGTGTTAACTGGATTCAGTTTACAACACACTGTCCCGTACGAAAATTTGTGGCCCGACTGAGCGAGATTAATATTATAGCCCGATTCGGGCCACAATACTATTTTTGTGTCGAGAACTGAGCGAGACAAGGCGAGGCAAGGATTTTGTCTCTCTAGCACGACTGGACGAGACATTTGTCTGGCGTAGTTTATTGCCGATAATATGGCTAGAACTAGCACGATTGTGTACAAACCGAATTTATCCGCTTACGCGCCAGTACCGAGACATTTGTCAGGCTGTGTTATCGTTGTACTTCTTGCTAAATTCGTTTTACAAGTACGTAAAATTTGGACGTGACATTTGTCAGGTCTTGTTATCGGCCATAATCTTGCTGATCGGGGTGACACCTCGTACCATAAAATTATAATACAACAGGATCGTTCTTTTGCATCAAAATATTCATTTCAACAAGCTTATTCTCTCCCAGGTTGCATTTTTGTTCAGTTTTCAGCTTTCGCTAGAGGTCTTGCAGTGTTTACATTGCGTGCGACGAAAAACTCCAAGATATGCGTAGTTACGAAAACATGGAATGACCTAAAATGACCTAAAATGATCTAACATGATCTAGAATATATCTAAAATAAATCTAAAATGATCTAAAATGATTTAAAATGACACTAAAATGATCGAAAATAACCTTTACTGATGTAAAAATGAGCTAATATGACGTTTGATCTTAACTAAAAAGAACTACAGTACAGAACTACAGGAGTACAGTAATCTAAAGTGATCGAAAGTGGACTACCAAGTGAAACTAACGTAACGCGACTTTCAGTGTTCTATAGTGAATTACAGAACTGAGTGCTTACCAAAGTAAAGGCTGATTCGAGGAAGCTGCTGTGAACTGCCGAAAGACCGAAGGCGACTCGAAAAGTTTCGATGGTTTCCGTAAATTTCTGAGGAAATTCCCGATAATTACTGCATTACAGCCGCGGTTTTGATTGGTGTAAAGTGCCTAGTTTTTTTTCCGGCAACGTGGTTTTGATTGGTGCGAAGTTCTAAGTTTCGCTCAGCAATGTGGTTTTGATAGGTTTGCTAATTTACGGTAAGCGAGCAGGAGTTGAATCAGCGGGTGTCTGGAAAACCCGAATAGCGAAGAGCGAATAGCCGCGAATAGCGAATAGCGAATAGGCGCCATTATAGTTCACCACTAAATTTTCTCCGATTGCTATTGGTTTAAATCGATCACGTGACGCGATAGTGTTCGTCCGCGGAGAGACACTATCAGCTCATAGTGCCCGTCCGCGGAAAATACCCGGATGGATAGTACTCGTCCGTGAAACTTTTTCTGTAAACAAGCGGGTTTACAGAAAATAAACAATTTAAATTGTATTAAGTGGGTTTTTGTCGGTTTTCTTTTCAAATTTTACATTTGGCTTTCACGGCTTTCATCTGAAAAACTTGAAAATAATCAATATGATTTTTGAACTAGCGCGCGGAAGAAAATTTAGTGGTGAACAATAAAGACAATAGAGTGTTTATGTCTCGGAACTATCGGTCTGATAGTTGCCCCTTGGAAATTTGATGTTCTTAAAACTAACATATTTGTCCTCGAAGCTTCGCTTCTCGGGCAAATATTTGTTTTAAGAACATCAAATTTCCGCGGGGCAACTATCAGCCGATAGTTCCTCGACAGAAACACTCTATTGTTTAAATAGCGAATAGCGAATAGTCCCGAATAGCGACTAGCGAATAGTACGAATAGTGCGAATAGTCTCGAATAGTGCGGATAGTGGCGAACAGTCTCGAATAGTGGCGAATAGTGGTAAATAGTGGCAAATCGTAGCAAATAGGGTACCCAGTATCTCGCAGTCAACCTCGCACCAACGTAGGATGGGATTTTCCCGCTAAAAAAAGCACACACGCTTATCAGGACAAAAGGTGTTTCTAAACGTAATTTCTTTTGTTTTAACCACTGCAAAAGCGTTAATACGACGTTATTAGGTTATCCTTGTGGTTTTTGTTTTCTTAATGTCGGCGATGGACAGCCCTAGCCTGAGTTCGGAGAAGAAAAGGTGATAAATTCATTGAAATTCTGTTGCTTATTTGGATAATTAATTAACGCAGGATATTAGATCTAAAGCGGTGACTATTGATGACTGTTCGTCACTATTCGCCACCTTTGGCGACAGTTCGCCACTATACGCACTATTCGAGACTATTCGCAACTATTCGCACTATTCGGGACTATTCGCTATTCGCTATTCAGGTTTTCCAGACACCCTTGAATCAGCTGGTTGAACAAAGGCACTCGCGATCGGCACTCGGAAACGGACCAAAAAGCAATAAACGGGTCTGTATCAACCTTTCGAGGTTAGCAATGCATTGCGGGAATTTTAGAGAGAATTTCTCAGTGATTTGGTGATAATAAAATTCAGCACAAGCTTTCATTATAAAACTTTTCTGGCCTCGAAAGCCATTTAAATGCTTTCGGCGAGCAAGACTTGAGCATGAGAGTTTTACCGAATTTCTGTTTTAAGTGAAGCCCTACATACGAAATTCTTCTGTTTCAAAAACATTAAAGATAATACTTTTACTGAGCTTTAATAACGGAAGTTTTATAAAATATTGGTAGCCTCTGATGAATTACTTCAGTCGGCCCTGTCTTCAGTTTGCTCGATCGTAACTCTTGAAGGAACAGCCGCTTGAAGGAACGACTGCAGCGTGCACAAATATAAAGTTAACCTACATTTCTAACATTTTCCTTTCAACCTCAGTTTTCTGTTCAGTTATGCTTATTTTATCAAATAAAGAGAAATCATTTTTTAAAAGCCATTCATTCATGTGTTCAAGTTCAGCCTTAGACGAACAACTCATCAAATCTAAAACGAAGTGAAAAGGAAAACGTAACCCACAAACCTGCTATTGAAGAAGAGCATCTAAAATTTAACAGTTCCAAGCCAGGGGCTTTTGTTCGCTTTCTTCTCCACTCTTGTTTTTACAGCTGTAAGGAATGTCCTGTTCTATATTGTTCTTTTCTTTTGCCGCAGTGGCCGTAAAGGACAGAGAGCTCCTGGAGTTCAACCACCAAAAGTTTGTCCTCAATTCTTCGGAAAACCGATCCAAATTTTACTAACTTTTGAGAAACGCTTTTACCGACAGAAATTTTCGTTTGTTGTTGGCTTGATAGTTAGGTTAACTGAGCAGTTTGAATTTGTTTGTTTGTCCGAGATCGAGAAAACGTAAACTGACTCACCGCGATCCAGGAAACATTTTGTTGTGTCGCTTTGTCAGATTTTGAAAGAACATTTTCGCGCGGTTAATCGTGCTTTTGACTTAATGTATTGAGAAAAAGCGAGCGAGATTCAATAAAAAAATGTTTTCATTTGGAATTTCCGGAAAATTTCGCTAGTATTCGAGTCATTCAGTTTCGTTCACGGCACCTTCGGCTTTTCAGCCTTCAGTTAGGAAAGCACTCGAGTTCAGTTGTGATATTCGTTGGAGATCGGTGGAAAGTGCTATTTTAAATCATTAAGGCCTGTCCAAACGGTAAATGTTTGGCGCCCAAACATTATCAAACATTGTTCGGTGACCAAACATGCTGACGTTGAAGTGAGTGGCCAAACGGTTAAAACATGTTTGATAAAACACCGATAAAACTATGGATACAGGCCGCTGAGCAAGCGTGGGACGCATGCGCGCGCCAAACATGTTTGATACGGCTGTCCAAATGAGCAAAACATCGCCCATCAAACACGAGAACAAAAGAAATGTTTTAAGTTGTTTGATCGAATGTCTGATGGCCTTCAAATTTTTTCAAACACGACCAAACACGATCAAACACGATCAAACAGCACCAAACAAGGTGGCCAAACGGTAAAATGCTTGGCCACCAAACAATGTTTGATGGTGTTTGGTCGCCAAACATTTCCCGTTTGGACAGGCCTTTACAGTTAAGTTTAAAAGTCATTTCAGGTCATTTTGGAAGTTTAGCCGAATAGAAAACATTTCTATTATAAGTAGAGGAGACAAATATTACAACAAATAGTGGAGGGAGCCACCAGCAACAATCGAGAGCAGAACAGGAGACATGCTGAACACAGATTACAAGCCAGAGAATATTAGAAAATGCCACACGTTATTTTAAACAACGATATTAAGGAAAAAACAGCCTCGAGTAAACTGGTCGGCGTCAAGTGGTGTGATATTCACAAGGAGTGGTATATAAAGGTATGATTATCCCAGTGAGAACTAATACAAAGCGACCTAATTAAACGCCTAAAAGAAATACATGTCTATTTAAGAAAGAACATGACACGTCAGCTTGAAAAATGTATATGTTATTGACCGGCTGGGAGGTGCGTGTAGGGAAAAACTGCGACCATTTCCAAGCATTTCCAAGCCCAAGGTCACAGTTTTTTCACTATACGGACCGACCATGAGCCGGCCAATAACATGTTTCTCTTTTTTTCCTGCAGTAAATTGGCTTAAAAGTGGGTTTGTTTACGAAACTTTGTCATTGAATCGGCTTACGCGCCGTCTACAAACCATTCGTAAAAAATCTAACGGCGAACGAGCGAGTAACGCAGATACTAGACAAAGAACGATGTATTATAGAACAGATTTATTTATTTTATTTTCACAGAGGTTCGTAATCCTGGGAAGTTTCATGCTTTTATCACAAAATGCACAATTCTGGTTATTTTTGGCTCTTAACAGCAGGACTACTATAACACAATAGGGTGTAAACTTTAATGTTTGTTTAATTAATTAATTTCAATTAATCAATTAGCTTTGTGGGGAGGGGGGCTGGGTGGGGTAGCTAAAAGGTGCCCGTGTGCACTACACAAAACTTGTTATACTCACGTTACTTCCTTTGCTAAAATAAAAAAAGAAATATCTACATATCTACATATCTACATATCTACATATCTATATATATATGGTTTTGCAAATCTCATGCTATCCTTGTGGTGCTATTCTCTTAGGAACAAAAGCAATTTGCTCCAAACGCATAAGCAGATTAGTTAGCGTCAAAAGTCGACTGTATGTTAGGTGAAAGATACGGGACTACCCACAAACGTTGAGTTCTTTTCCTTGTGGTAGAACATAACATGTAAGACGCATGCGTTCTAGCATTGCTAGAGTGATAAACTCCGTTCTCGAGTTCAGATGCACGTTTCTTTTATTTTGTAATGAGTGATACCACACTCTCGTTTTGGCCGGAGATAGCAGCTTTTTTTGTTGCAAAGAACGCTACCGTGGCTTCTTATCTACAGGATTCTTCTTTAGCTGGATTCAAGAAATGTCGTGTTGTGTGTTTGCCAGGGTTCAAATGAAGAATGGAAACATATTGCTTCTCCTTAGCGGCTTGTTTGTTTCCTCTTCTATGAAAGAGAGCCAAAAGTTCATATTCAGCCGAAACTTTCCCGCGTTACTTACATGTAAAACTAGTAAATTTGTGACAAAAGAAACTTCGTTATTATTGCGGCAGACTCCGTAGCACTTACTGGAAACCGCCAATTTTATCAGTCGATGAGGTGACTCGCTCACCGATGTGGGATATAATTTTGGTCAAGTAAAGATCTCTTCATTCAATAATTCTTGTTGAAACGCTCCTCAGTTGTATTACTCGATAGCATTGTGTATTAGTTATACGTGGTTTTATTGTTAACACCAAAGCTGGCAACAGAATAAGAACGCACTATTCTGTGACTTGATGTGACTATTTGAACATAGGCACGCAAGGCGTGCAAGAGTTATTTTTTTGTGTGAAGTGTCGGAGATAGGAGCATTCATGGTACAGTAATGATCTGGTTAATTTGACATTTTTTCTTTGGTTGCGATGTTACATCGGTCATGGTAAGATAGCTAAATAGTAAGCCATAAAATGTTTGACTGAACAAACTACAGTAATCTGACATGTCTCCAGATTAATGTAGATACCATCTTATTTTCTGACAGGCAATTTGATTCGTTCTTTGATACAACCCGGTGTGACACGCGCACATGCATAACTCCCTCACTCACCGATCACATAACCCTTGCAACCTCCAAGAGGAATTTTTGCTCAAATATACTCAACTTAATTTAGGGACTTTTTCGCATTTCATACGAGACGTAAGTTTACCTTTTCACACAACACAACACAACACAACTTCACCGAAAATAGACAGAAAGAGAAACAAACCTCTGACAGTCTTCAAAGAACATTTGAACAGTTTTCATACTTTTTACCTTAAAAAATATCGGACTGAAATGAATGTCATCAAGTAAAACTATTAAACTGCTACTGCAGAGACGTAAAAACCGTCCAGAAATGAAAGCTTTTTTGTTTAATATCCTGGAAACAATAGCCGATAGCTTGTCAGCTCTAATCGAATTTACTCCCATATAAAAAAACAAAATTGTTAAGTTACCATTTGTTACTAAAGATAGCAAACATCTCGTGGGAAAGAGTGGTAACGATTCGTCCGCTCTAATTGAATTTACTCCCTTGTGAAAAACAAGAGTGTCACATTACACTTTGTAACTAAAAAACAAAAATATCTTGTTATATTTGCATGCAACAAGAACAAAACAATCGTTACGCGCACTTACTATTGTAAACGTTAGAACTGTTTCAAATCTAAAGTCTCGTCCCCTCTAAAACATGTCCTAAGAATTAGAAGCGACGATTCGTGACCTCTAATTGAATTTACTCCTTGTGAAAAACAAAAGTATCAAGTTACCTTTAACTAAAAATAAAAATATCTCGTTGCATTTGCATACTACGAACTCACGAACTGTTTCAAACCTCAAGGCTCATCTCGTTCATTTAACTAAAATCCTCAGCCTAACCCACAGAAAATGTCGAAGTAAACCCAATACATGAATACTTCTTCCTCTTTTATAGAAGAATGAATACGGCCGTTCTGAACTTTATCGGGATCAGATCTTCTCACATACCATTTACCTTTACAACAAGAAATTTGATTGGCTGTTTATAGTAGACGCAATCTGATTGGTGTGACATACATACATCTCTCACTCACTCACTCACTCACTCACTCACTCACTCACTCACTCACTCACTCACTCGCCCATTGACCCGTAAATACTCGACGCGCCGACTAAGAGGTATTTTTTTTGTAAAAAAAATAACTCAATAACTAGATTAGTTTTTGTTTACCGGTGAAATGAAAACTTGCGTTTTAAATAAAACAAAATCGTTCCTCTTCGACTTTTCAGCAGATATTTAACTTTTATATTCCATTTATCACCAGAAGTGAGTGACAAGAAATAGACATCTTTCTTATATTTTCGTGGAAACAAAGGTATCTTGTTGCATACATTGGCGAGGAAAACAAAAGTATCAAATTACAAACGCTGGCGTGAAAAGTAAACTTGTCACATTTGCTTCAAAATGAACGAACTCAACATAAAATTTAAAACTGTCTAGACAAATGGTAATTGTAAGTTATCTTTGGGGCTTGAATCTCAGAGAGTGCAGAGTGTTATTTACGGCTCTGATACAGTAGTCAAACAGGTTCTCACCCATGCCATTCTCTCCCTTGGTAGTCAACTAGGCCTTTTCTCGTTTGCAGAATATGAGCAGACAAAAACTTGACATAATCTTAGCAGTGTGTATGCTCAATGTTTGTGTTTCTTTCAAGGCCTAAAAATAACTTACAATAACCGTTTGTCAACACGGTTTTGATTATTATTGTGGTGTTTTATGTTGAGTTTCGTGCATAAATTCAATAATTCTTGGGTTGCAGTGTCATGCAATAAAAAAATAATTCGAAAACCATTCAGTGGGTAAAGTCAAGAAATTTATTTATTTATTTATTTACTCAAATTCAATTACACAGATAATAATACACATGAAAAAATTACTCGATTCTGATTGGCTAAGAGCAGTGCAGTTCAAGTGTAACACCAGTACAAAAAGTGTAACACCAGTGTAAAAAGTGTGACATCAGTGCAAAAAGTGTAATACCCGGTGCAAATTACACATCGAAATTCTAGATTATGATTGACTGAAAGATAATAGGAACTTTTCTAAGAAAATGATATCACGTAAAATGATGACGAAAATTTTGTGCTGAAACTTTGAAAAAAGTTTTCTCAAATGAGAAAAAATGGCTTCAAGAAAGATCTTCCGGCACTTCCTCCGCACGAATTTTTTCATGTTTATATTATTAATAGGTAATCATACGGTTTTTCTCGTTCAAAAAGCTCACTTGTGCAAATTAATTCCAAATTGAACTTGAAACCGTATGATTACCTATACTAATCAAAACAAAAACAAAAACAAAGAATTAAATATATATACAAGTATAACTAGTGAGTCAATCTCAGATAGTGCAGACTGCAATTGATAGCTCCGGCACGGTAGTCCCATAAGTACTCACCCCTGCGCGGTTCACTTCCGGTTTGTATCTACCTTGTAGTCTGCTAGGGCTTTTCCTCTTAGCAGTGAGTACGTTTCAAGGTTGTATTTTCATTCAAGGTCCGAAAATTACGTACAATTACTGTTTGTCACGACGGCTTTTAAATTGTACTCTGGTGTTTTGCGATGATTTTCGTTCATTTTAAATTCAATAATACGTTGAACAAACGTGACAATTTAGCTCTTCGCGCCAACTTTGTGTCACTTGTAACTTGTAACTTTCCTCGCAAAGGTATGTAACATGAAACCTCTTGTTTTCTCCAAAACACACGGAAGATGAGCTTGTTTAGGGGGATAAATGAAAGAAGGTTAAATATCTGACGAAGAAATGGAAGAGAAACAATTTTGTTTTTTTCTCAAAACGCAAATTTTCTTATCACAGATGGACAAGAACTAATTTAATTATCAGAGTCACGGAATAACACTTTCTTTTTCTGTTGCCACCTTTGTTGTTAACAATAAAACAATTCAAAATTAATACACAGCAATATTAATTGATACCGCTGGGATGCGTTTCAATGAGAAGTACTGAAGGTAAACAGCGCTACTTGGCCGATATTGTCCTGCATCGATGAACGAGTCTCCTCAAATACTGATTCAATTAATTTGCGCTTTCATTAGGTGCCACGGCGTCTGCAGCAATATTTGAACACTTTCCTGGTTTCTTTTGTCACAAATTTACAATTTGCAGAATATTGAAGCCACTAACTTTTTGGTCTCTCTTACAGACGCAGGTAAGGCAAGAAGTAAATAAGCCGCTAATGAGAAACTTCACATTTCCCTTCTTTATTTAAACCCTGACAAACATACTATTGTAGTTTGAAAACAGCAGATGATATTTGCTGAACCGACCTGTGGGTAATTCTAAAAGATACGTTTAACTTTTGCACTAAAATGGGACAAGTGGCGCTACCTAGTACCTGACATTACTTGACATAAACTAGTGAGACAATCTCTGATAGTGCAGAGTGTAATGCATAGCTCTAACGCAGTACTCTTGACACAGTTCCTATATAACCCCTGCCATTCACTCCTAGTTTGCACTGACCTTGCTAGTCAGCTAGGGATTTTGATGAGACATAATCTTAGCAGCGTCTATGTTTGATGTGTGTATTTTCATTCACAGTCCAAGAATAACTTACATTTAATTACCGTTTGCCAAGACAGCTCTCGAATTTTACGTTGATTTTTGCTCATTTTAAATTAAATAATACATATAAGTTGCGAACGTGACAATTTTACTCTTAACGAAAACGTTTGTCACTTGATGCTTTTGTTTTCCTCGCAAAGGTATGTAACCTAAAACTCTTGTTTTCTCGAAAACACACGGAAGATGTGCTAGTATTCTTTTCACAGCTGGAGATAAATGGAAGAAAGTTGAATGTCGGATGAAGAAATGGAAGAGGAACGATTTGCTTTATTTGAAACGCAAATTTTCTTTTGACCGATAAACAGGAACTAACTAATTATCAAATTGTCACGGAACAGCACGTTCTGTTTCCACCTTTGGCGTTAACAATAAAACCACTTAAATTTAAAATACACACTGATATCGATTAATACAACTGAGGTGCGTTTCAACGAGAGGTATTGAAAGTAAACAACGCTACTTGACCGTGATTATATCCTTCATCGGTGAACGATTCCCCTGAAAGACTGATAAAATTTACGCGTTCAGTAGGTGTCTGCCACGGACTCTGCAGCAATATTTGAGCAGTTTCCTGGGTTTTTTGTTCAATTTGACAAGTTTTAATGCCACTTACTCGAGAGAGTCTTGGCTCCGGGTATGAACATTTTGGTCTCTTTGATGGAGACAAAGGATGCAATAAACGCACTACTGTAGTTTGGAAACAATAGATGATATTTCTTGAGCCAAGTTAGGCGTAATTCCAAGACACGCAGTCACAGTGACCTCCTTGTATCGTGCTAACGATGCTAGAACGCATGCGCATGACTTATTAGGGCTCTACCACAAGGAAAAGCGCTCAACGCTAGTGTGTGATCTTGTATGAAATGTATCTTCCACCTAATATATGTAGCTGACATTAACGCTTATTAATCTGCGCATGCGTTTAGAGCAAATATTGTTTTTGTTCTAAAGAGAAAAGTACCACGAGAGCAAGGGGCTTTCTGAAACAAATATATAGCTTTTTGAAGCGATTATGATAGTAAGGTAGGTACATGCACCGCCCATTTTACGTAGTGCTCACAAGTACCTACCCCATCCTAACCCCCCTTGCTGCAAGCCTAATTAATTAATTGAAATTAATTAATTAAACAAACATTAAAGTTTACACCTTATTTCCATAGTTCCATATTGCCATGTTGCCATATTGCCATGTTGCCATATTGCCATATTGCCATAGTGCTTCAGCGACGTCAACCCCCAAACCATCCCAATAGTACACTCTGCACTAAAAACCGCGTGGAAACATAGTATATAACACTTACGATGCTAGAAGGCATGCCCCTTACATGTTGGGTTCTACCATAAGGAAAACTACCCAATATTTGTGTGTTATCCCGTATGCAATGTATTCCCCACCTAATATATAAAAGACACGAACGCTGTGTAATCTGCGCATGCGTTTAGAGCAAATTGGTTTTGTTCTTGAGAGAATAGTACCACAAGGAGAGCAAGGGGTTACTTGAAACAAATATGTAGCTTTGCGATGTTTATTCCTGACGTAGATATCACACGTTTTACGTAGGGTACACGTGTACCTTTCCCAGCCCACCCCCACCATTTTCTTGTCTCTAGACTAATTAATTAATTGAAATGAATTAATTAGACAAACATTAAAGTTTACACCTTAGCGCTTAAGTGACTTAGTACTATAGCGGCAGGCAGCCCCCGAAACCACCCCAATAGTGCATTCTGTACTAACTAGTGAGACAATCTCAGATAGTGCAGAGCGCAATTGATAGCTCTGGTACAGTAGTCCCATAAGTACTCACCCCTACTCGGTTCACTTCCGGTTTGTGTCTATCTTGGTAGTCTGCTACGGCTTTTCCCCTTTGCAGTGTGTATATTTCAAGGTTGTATTTTCATTCAAGGTCCAAACATTACGCACAAATTAATTACTACTGGTGCTTTAAGTTGATTTTCGTTCATTTTAAATTCAACAATACGCTGAAGCAGCAAACGTGACAATTTAGCTCTTCACGCCAACTTTGTAATTTGATACTTTTGTTTTCCTCGCAAAGCCATGTAATATGAAACCCCTGTTTTCTCCAAAACATAAGGAAGATGTCCTTGTTTTTTGGAGATAAATGAAAGAAAGTTAAATATCTGATGTAGTGATGAAGAAACGGAACAGAGACGATGTTTTACTAAAAATGCAAATTTTTACCGATGAACAAGAACTAATTTAATTATCAGATAGTCACGAAATACCACTTTCTTTTTCTGTTGCCACCTTTGTTGTTAACAATAAAACAATTCAAAATTAACACACAACGATATTGATGGCTGAAAGCTTTTCAACGAAAAGTATTGAAGATAAACAGCGCTACTTGGCCGATATGAATGAGTCTCCTCAAAGACTGATTAAATTAATTTGCGCTTTCATTAGGTGCCACGGCGGCTGCAGCATTATTTGAGCATTTTCCTGGTTTCCTTTGTTACAAATTCACAATTTGCGGAGTATTAACGCCACTAACTTGAGAACTTTTTGGTCTCTCTTACAGACACAATTAAGGCAAGAAATAAACAAGTCGCTAAGGAGAAGCAATATATTTGAACTCTGACAAGCACACTATTGTAGATTGAAAACAGCAGATGATATTTGTTGAACCGACCTGTGTGTAATTCTAAAAGCTATGCAGCCACAGTAACGTTTCACTTTTGCAATAAAAAGGGACAACTGGCGCTACCTGAAAAATAACTGCCGTCCTTGGTCACATGACACGATATATAAAATACTGCGTGTAAAGATAGTTATTACACTAACAATGCTAGAACGCATGCGTCTTACATGTTGAGCTCTACCATAAGGAAAACCACTCAACATTTGTGCGTGATTCCGTATGCAATGTATCCTTCACCTCATATAGAAGCCACGAACCCTAACTAATCTACGCATGCGTTTAGGGCAAATTAGTTTTGTTCTAAGGAGAATGGTACCACAAGGAGAGCAAGGGGTTACCTGAAACAAATATATAGCTTTGCGATGTTCAAAGTTAAGCGACGGCGATGGAATGTGTTTTACGTAGAGTACACATGTACCTTTCCCACCCTACTCCCATTACTTCCTTGCCTCTAGACTAATTAATTAATTGAAATTAATTAATTAAACAAACATTAAAGTTTACACCTTAGCGCCATAGGGCCATAGTGCCATAGCGCCATAGCGCCATAGCGCCTTAGTTCCTTAGCGGCAGGCAACCCCCATAACCATCCCAATAGTGCACTCTGCACTAAAAAGGAGATATCTGAATAATTAGGCCAGTTTTGTGATGTTATAGGAGATAAATAAAGAAGGGAGTCTGTACGTTTCCCAAAAACTTCAAATATTCGTCGAAATATTCTCCACAAATTTACAGATCCCACTATAGAGCCGCCATGCATGTTGGTGTACCTCGGTGGTACACCAACATGGCGGCCGGAAAGTAGTGTAAACATCTGGAACTTACTTTGGCTATCTAGGCGACTGATTATCTGGACTGATCTAGCAAACATTTAAATAAGCACTTTTCCTAACACGTTAACTTCTAAAAAGGCTAAAAATCACGACATAGTTAAGTATATATTTTTCCCCAAACGCGTACATAGCTTTCTGTCACGCACCGCCACAACTCTGAAATTCAAAATGTGCTTGTTTTCGAACGAAGCAAGCAACTGAGCTGGAAAGTTTTTAACTCTTATGCCTGATGAGGATGAAAACGTTGACGGCTCTTTAGTTTTAGATTTTAGAAAATGATGATGTCACGTGCATACCAAGAATACGTAGAAGAGCAAATGTGACAATTTTACTTCTCACGCCAACGTTTGCAACTTGATACTTTTGTTTTCCTCGCCAAGGTATGCAACATGATACCCTTGTTTAATCGAAAATATATGACAAATATGTATTTTTTATTTCCTCACTGCTGTTAGCGAACGGGACTTTGGGCGCGATGCCCAACGAGTTTGCCAAGCAGAAAGGTCTCTGATGAGTCCCTTGGCCGGGACGAAACGAGCTGCGTAAGACTAGCCACGAACAATGTATTATCACAAGTAACTGTCAACTTCATTGTCAATTTTCACTCGTGAATTTGTGCGGTCGGGAATCCTTATGCGATATAAGGCGAGATTGCTGTCATCATTTTGTTAGCGAACGGGACTTTGGGCGCGATGCCCAACGAGTTTGCCAAGCAGAAAGGTCTCTGCTGAGTCCCTTGGCCGGGACGAAAGGAGGTGAGTAAGACTAGCTATATCACAAGTAACTATCAACTTTATTGTCAAAGTCAAATATCTGATGAAAAATCGAAGAGGAACGATTTTGTTTTATTCAAAACGCAAATTTTCATTTCGCTGATAAACAAGAACTAATCTAATTATCAAATAGTCACGTCGAGTCACGGAAGAGTGCGTTCTTATTCTGTTGTCACCTTTGGTGTTAAAAATAAAACGTCAAACTAATAGACAATGCTTTCGATCAACACAACTGTGGAGCGTTCCAAAGAGAATTAATGAAGGTAGAGATCGTTACTTGACCGAAACTATATCCTACATCGGTGAGCGAGTTACCTCAAAGACTGACGAAATTAGTAAGTGCCACGGAGTCTCCGGCAACAATTGCGAAGTTACTAGTTTTACATTTAAGGTCATTCCACTGATATAGAACCTGCACTGAAATTTTTGTGAAACTTTGCCTATTGATTGTTTATATTATAGGAACTTAAATTTTGAAATAAAAATGAGGGGTCCCCATGTTCGTTCAGGAGCAACAGCACCTTGTTTATACCCACATAAATCCTTAAAATAGCATCACGATTGTAGTCACGATTGCTTGCTAAATTCACGTTTCCGGCGATTGCTTTTTGTCCTACACTGAGAATTGGTCCAAATTTAATTTACACAGAGAAATTTATTACTCAATTCAAAACAGAAAAAAAAAATGATAGGTCACCATACTTGATTGCGAGAAAATGACGATTTACCTCTATGGCGAGGTCCAGCTGTAAACAAATAAGCCGCCATTTTTTAATGCGCGCGCGCTAATCACGCGTGAAATTATGCGCAGTAGGGATGCGCAATGCAATACTGGGGAATGACCTTAACTAACGCGGGAAAGTTTCGGCTGCATATGAACTTTTTGCCTTCTTTCACAGAGGAGGAAACAAACAAGCTGCTAAGGAGAAGCAATATCTTTCCATTCTTTTATTTGAGCCCTGGCAAATACACAACAGTTCTAAATCAGCAGACGAAATTTCTTGAATTGAGCTAGTGTTGATTCCAGAAGATACGCACAGTCAGAGTAGCGTTCTTTGCATTAAAAAAAGGAGAGCTGACGTTACCTGAAATATATAGCTGCTATATCCGGTCAAAATGAGAGTGTGGTATCACTCAACAAAAAAAAAAAAGTGCGGAACGAAATTTATCAAACTAGCAAAGCTAGAACGCATGCGTCTTACATGTTGTGCTCCACCACAAGGAAAAGCACTCAACGTTCGTGTGAAATCCCGTGTGAAATGTATCTGCTACCTATCATATAGTCGACACTGACGTTACCTAATCTGCGCATGCATTTTGAGCAAATTACTTTTGTTCTTAAGAGAATAGCACCACAAGGATAGCAAGAGATTTTCGAAAATATATCTAGTATTGTCATGTAATGTAAAGAGCAACGTAATTATGCCCCGTTTTGCGTAGTCCACACGGGTACCTACCCACCCAGCCCCCAGCCCCCCTGCCCGCAAGACTAACTGATTATTTGAAATTAGCTAATTGAACTAACAATAAAGTTTACACCTTATTACCTTGATGAAATATAGCTTTAGCGGACGTCAACCCCCAAACCATCCCAATAGTGCACTCTGCACTAATAAACGAAGGACTTCTTCAATAGCTTCGTTCACCGAACAAGATGATGCGACACCCGCGTTTTATTTGAAAAACAGTCGGGGATCACGTGATGCGTAAGCAACCAATTGGGTAGCAGCATTCATACTTGAATGCCACAAGAGCTTGAATAATAGTTTGCATACAGGCGTTATTTTTTTCGCGCTCTTCTCCTCGCGTGCGCCTTGCACTTCGCGCGCGCCCCGCATTCGCCTCTGTTCGCCTAAAATAAGCAAAAAAATTACCCCTGTTCTGCAGGCTAGTAACTTACCAGCAAGCAAGCATTTCAAAAATGAAGTAACTGATCTAAACTTCAATGGACATTATGATTACTGGCATGACTTCTCATTTATTCGTTGTCTTCATCTACATTATTCTCTTTTTCGATTCTGTCATGAAAACTTTGATCATTTTCATTCCTGAAGCATCTTGTTATTTCTTCAATGGTTTTTCCTTTCGTCTCGGGAACCAGATAGAAGGTAAAAGCAAAGAAAAAGGCCAGCAATGCCATGAAAACCAGGAAAGTGTAAGGATATAACGTTTCCTAAATGAAATAACAAAGATGGTCCTGTTAAAAGCACGTCTACATGTATCTTTAATATATAGATTTAGGCCAGCCTAAAAGCGTAGCTCCTGGGCCGAGTTGTTCAGAGCCGATTAAGCTAACCCATGAAAAGGTAGAATTTTGATTTCGTGTAACTTTGCGGTGAGGTTTTCTGTATATTGCTTGGCCTTCGGTTTTGAGCTTTAATAATCACCATATACACAAAACAAAGCAGCAAAACAACATTTGTATAGAAGAAAAAGTTATAATTCGGTTACCTTTTAACCCTGGGTTAGCGTTAACCGGCTTCCGAACAATCCTGCCCTGTTTTCAACAAGTTAACTGGATATGAGCCCGCAATCTAATCGAAAGCCAGCACTTGGTCAGCAGTCAACTTCAAAAAAACAGGTGTCCTCAATGGGCTGTAAACTTGAGCACGCGATATGGTTAGGTGCATTGGTCAGGGGATACTTTGTTTTGACAGGTGTCATGCAATTGATCATAACATGGATGTCCAATATCAAAAAGGTACATGGTAAACCAAGGCTGCATGTCTCTGTCCTCCTATTATTTGGAGTATGGCCGCTAGTCATGATAACCATGAGAAAATTAACTCATGGGTTTCCTTTTCTTTCCTATATGGGTATGGGGCTCGGCTTGGCGGCCCTTCGGGCCGCCGGAGCTCCGCTATTAGAGAGAGCAAATGCACAGAAAAATCGAGCAAAGCGTGGCCACAGTCAAAATTTAACTTACTTTTATTTCGAGTTTACAGAGAGGTATTTATTTGTTTTCAAAGGTTTTGGGGTTGATTTTTCTAACTACGGTCTACTTTCAGGAATACTTGGGAAAATAGATTTCGCGCTCTCTCTGGCCATAAAATGGCCGAATAAATTGGCAAAAAACAGCATTGCAAAAACGTCCTCGCGTTAACAGTTAAAATTATATCTTCGGGAATTAGAAACTAATGTTAAAAGAAGACGTTTTTGGCACTCTATGTTTGTCTGTTTTTTCGCTTGCAGATGATAGCTGTCATTACGCAAAAACATATCCTTTGATGAAGATTTGACAATAGCCGTTGCAAAGCAAGCTTAAGTCTATAATAGGCCACGTTCGATATATCAATACTCTAACATGGCTCCGAGGCTTTCGGGGTTTCTTTTGTCTCTCAATTCCCAAAAGAGACTTGGATACAAAGAAAACACCATCAAATATAGAAGATTGTCCTGAAAGCCTCGGAGCCATGTTAGAATATTGATATACCGAACGTGGCCTATTGCAAAAAAACTTCGTTATGTGGCCGAGCTCGAATGGAGCTCATTTTATGGCTACCAAGTGTCGAAATACTTCTCTTGCACGAGATATAAAAATTTGCTCGGGTTTTTCAGCGGGCGCTTTGAAAAACACCCCCAAAATCTGAGAATTTTTTCTGAAATTCCAACTAATTTGCATATTGTCACGGGAACAAAACAATGACACGTGAGCGAAAAGCGGTTTAATAAACTGTTGCTTCAGAAAACTCCGCTTCCAGTAGCAAAATATTGATTTTAAGGTTTTTTAATTCGGTTAATCTAATGCTGTGGTGGATGTGGTAACAGAGGAGTACATTATATAAAATTATAAGACAAATTTAAGTTAATCATTGAGACTCGGTCTATAAGGATCACCAGGTCATAGCATATACTTAATTACTGTACAGAATATTTCATGAACTATAATAAATCATCCCTTAAACCTGAAATGAACGCTCGTCTATGAAACCATTAATTGTATTAAGTTCCTGAATATACCCGTAAACCACTCCTCAACAACTATACGGCCAGTATCATGACCTTTTTATTCAGCCTACGTAACGCATGTCGGGATCAATGATTTACTATCACCATTTTTCCACTTGTAAAGTGTTTGTTAGCTGATGCACGAAAATGACATGCAATTCCTAAGAAAATTTTGAAATATTAACAAATAAATTATTTCAAGCGAGCCTTGATTATATCTTCACGGCCATGAATTCCATTTTGCAACTCTCACTCTCACAGGTGTTCGAAGACGTCGTTATGAGGTCTGATTTAGATGTCAATCGATCAATCAATCAATAAACTTTATTTAGAGCGGGTGACACATGACAGTATACACTGATAAACTAGTGGCCCTCTGCTGAAATCTACGAGGAATTATGGAATAACTAAGTACAGTACAAAGTATAAACAATAAAAAGTTACAATATGAAAAAACTTTCAATAAAAAATTACAAATATATACATGTATATCCATAATTACAATGATTTAAAAGTTTCTAAAAATTCCCAACTATATATAATAAATGAAAGTTTAAATATTAAGTTTAAATATTAAGAGATTGTAAAATGGTCAATATTAGCGTATGACCCCACCTTAACGTACTCGACATATTTGCATTTAAAACAGTAAATGCTTCCGCTGGATCTTATTTTAAGGGGTAGAGAATTCCATAATAAAATTGATGATGTTAAAAAGGTTTTACTCCCGTCTGTTTTCCTGTTGTACTTGGGGCAGTTAGTGTTATGTGACCACAACGCGAGGATCTTACTGATGTGTCACTTACAAGAACTAACTTATTACATAGATATTCTGGGCATTGCCCGTTTAGACATTTAAAGATATCACACAGTTTGTTAACATTGATTTCATCATAAAAAGGCATCCAGTTCAGCTTCTTAAATAAACTAACAGTTCGTTCTTCCTTAGTGTTTACATCTAGTATAGTCCTGGCAGCTTTCTTTTGTAATGGCAAAACTCGTCTAATGTTTGCTTTGGATGTCATACTCCAGACTGCTCCGCCATATAGGAACAAGGGTTTTATAGTTGCATTATATAAAAGTATGCGTTCATTGAAAGGTAGGTAATCCCTAATTGATCTCATGACGCCTATACGCTTAGCAAGTTTCTTACATAAATGTTCGACATACTCGTTAAAAGAAATTCCGAGTCACCGTACACTTCAAGTAGCTTATGGCTCGTGGTAGTCTCCAGTATGTTTATGAAAGGTGCTAAACATGGCAAAACCAGAAAACGGCAGAAGGCAATGCGCCTAAAAATTTTTTTAAAAATTTATCCAAAAAATAGCCTGTCAGTTGGGCGATGGCAAGCGAACTATTTTGGCGATTGTCTTAAGTTTGTGAACGGGTTTCCCGAAATATGTCTATAACTGAGCCCGTTTGCACTATACAGACATGGGTGCAGTTTTATCCGTTAAAGTAATTTATTATATGGGTGGCACTAAAAACAATCAAAGTTTGCAGAGTCTTACGTAAAGCTAAAATCGCTAAGTGAAAAGCACCATCGCCAGATCTGTCATGCATCCTGAGCGGAACACCACGAAGAAACTTTTAAGTTATCATTTTAGACACAACAATTACCGAAATATTGAACTCCGTCACAGTTAGTTCTCATCAAATAGATTCTCTCGCTTTAACACAGGCAAGTGTAAATCAACTTCCAGGATCATCAGATGTAAACAATCGGGCGGTCACTGTCGGCAACAGTGTTTTTGATTTTTTTTTTTTTTTTTATTGCAATATCTTACATTACATTACATACAAAAATTACCTACTACTTACAATGTCAACGTAACTTACAATTTAACGATAATAACAAAACTTACAATACTAACATTATTTACGATTTTTTTAATAACTTACATTACAATAATATCTTACATTACAATTTGTTAACAAAAAAGGCCAAAATCAAGACGAGGCAATTGCCTCGTCTTGCCTCATGAAAGCTACGGCCCTGATAATAAACAACTTAATAACCTCGACCGTTCGGTCGTCACGGGAAAATCTCAAACCTTGGCCTACCGTATTGAACTCGCTACCGCTCGGACATTACGGCAAGGCCTCAGTTTGAGATTTTCCCGTAATGACCTCGCTCTCCGTTTTTAAGAAGTTAATAAAACTAGCCGATTACTGATCTTTGAATCCGGGTTGAAAAAGGCATAAGGCAAGAAATTTGCAGCCCAAATACACTTTCATCTTAGAAAATCAGTGCATCATTACACCTGTGAAAACATTCAAATTGAATTATGAAATTGAATTAGCTTTGATTTTCAACGAAAATATCATGAACTTTTACAATGGACCAAGAAACTTGTTCGGTAAATTGTCCAACACTGAGCAAACAGAAGCGGCAGAAAATAGTTTGGCCTCTATACGATAATCGGTGTTTTGAAAGGAACGAAAAAAATAGGTCCGCAGTGCGTACATGTGTGGCTTACAAGATATACTGATAAAACTGAATTATCATGAAAAACTAGCGAGACAATCACAGATAGTGTAGAGCGCAATTGATAGCTCTGGCACGGTGGTCCCGTAACTACTCACCCCTGCTCGGTTCCCTTCCGGTTTGTGTCTACCTTGGTAGTCTGCTACGGCTTTTCCCCTTAGCAGTGTGTACGTTTCAAGGTTGTATTTTCATTCAAGTTCCAAAAATTACGTACAAATTACTACGGGTGTTTTACGTTGATTTTCGTTCATTTTAAATTCAATAATACGTTGAAGCAGCAAACGTGACAATTTAGCTCTTCACGCCAACTTTGTAACTTGGTACTTTTGTTTTCCTCGCAAAGGCATGTAATATGAAACCCTTGTTTTCTCCAAAACACACGGAAGATGTGCTTATTTTTTGGAGATAAAGAAAGAAGGAGGAAAGAAAGTTAAATATCTAATGTAATGATGAAGAAACGGAACAGAAACGATGTTGTTGTAATAAAAATGCAAATTTTCTTATCACCGATGAACAAGAACTAATTTAATTATCAGATAGTCACGAAATATCACTTTCTTTTTCTGTTGCCACCTTTGTTGTTAACAATAAAACAATTCAAAATTAACACACAACGATATTGATGGCTGAGAAGCGTTTCCACGAAAACTATTGAAGATAAACAGCGCTACTTGGCCGATATGAATGAGTCTCCTCAAAAACTGATTAAATTAATTTGCGCTTTCATTAGGTGCCACGGAGTCTGCAGCAATATTTGAGCACTTTCCTGGGTTTTTTTGTCACAAATTTACAATTTGCGGAGTATTAAAGCCACTAACTTGGGAATTTTTTCGTCTCTCTTACAGACACAATTAAGGCAAAAAATAAACAAGCCGCTAAGGAGAAGCAATACATTTGAACCCTGACAAACACACTATTGTAGATTGAATTTGTTGAACCGACCTGTGTGTAATTCTAAAAGCTACGCAGCCAAAGTAACGTTTCACTTTTGCAATAAAAAGGGACAATTGGCGCTACCTTAAACATAGCTGCTGTCCATAGCGCCATAGCGGCTTAGTGCCTTAGCGGCAGGCAGCCCCCAAAACCATCCCAGTAGTGCACTCTGCACTAATGACTATTGAGACAATCTCAGATAGTGCAGAGTGTAATGTATACCTCTGACGCAGTACACATAACACAGTTCCTATATAACCCCTGCCATTCACTCCTGGTTTGTATTGACCTTGCTAGTCAGCTAGGGATTTTGATGAGACATAATCTCAGCAGTGTCTATGTTTGATGTGTGTATTTTCATTCACAGTCCAAGAATAACTTAAAGTTAATTACCGTTTGTCAAGACAGTTCTCGAATTTTACTGTAGTGTTTTACGTCGATTTTTGCTCATTTTAAATTAAATTATACATTTAGGCAGCCAACGTGACAATTTTACTCTTCAAGAAAACGTTTGTAACTTGATACTTTTGTTTTCCTCTCAAAGGTACGTAACCTAAAACTCTTGTTTTCTCGAAAACACACGGAAGATGTGCTAGTATTCTTTTCACAGCTGGAGATAAATGGGAGAAAGTTGAATGTCGGATGAAGAAATGGAAGCGGAACGATTGCTTTATTTAAAACGCAAATATTCTTTTGACCGATAAACAAGAATTAATCTAATCATCAAATTGTCACGGAACAGCACGTTCTGTTGCCACCTTTGGCGTTAACTATAAAACCACCTATATTTAAAATAGACACTGATATCGATTAATACAACTGAGAAGCGTTTCAACGAGAGGTATTGAAAGTAAACAGCGCCACTTGACCGAGATTTTATCCTTCATCGGTGAATGAGTCCCCTCAGAGACTGATAAAATTTATGCTTTCAGTAGGTGCCACGGAGTCTGCAGCAATATTTGAGCAGTCTGTTGGGTTTTTTGTACAATTTGACAAGTTTTAACGCCACTTACTCGGGGGAGTTTCGGCTGGGGGTATGAACATTTTGGTCTCTTTGACAGAGACAATTTAAGGATGAAATAAACGCGCTAGTGTAGTTTAAAAACAACAGATGATATTTCTTGAACCAAGTTAGGCGTTATTCCAAGACACCCAGTTACCCTAGCATTCTTGTATCGTGCTAACGATGCTAGAACGCATGCGTATGACTTATTAGGGTGCTACCACAAGGAAAAGCGCCTAACGTTACTGTGTGATCTTGTATGAAATGTATCTCTCACCTGATATGTAGTTGACACTAAGGCTTATTAATCTGCGCATGCATTTAGGGCAAATATTGGTTTTGTTCTGAAGAAAAAAGTACCACAAGGAAAGCGAGGAGCTTTCTGAAACAAATATATAGCTTTTTGAAGTACTCAGAGAAGTAACGTAGGTACATGCACCACCCATAGTGCCATAGTGCCTTATTACCATATTGCTTTAGCGACGTCAATCCCCAAACCATCCCAGTAGTGCACTCTGCACTCACGCTTGATGGATATGAAATCATTATAGTGAACTCAGTGCTACATGCCTCGTTGGCTATCCATCGTGTCATATCCAACCTGGACTCATGGAATAATTAATGTACGGTCAACAATGTTAATTAAAAAAAATAGCAAAGAAATCATTGTCTAAATCTCCAAATACACTAAGCTTACTTTTCGAACAATGTGATTATGATTTCTAAGTAACTCTGACATGGTAATTTATTTCACTTTTGAATATCTAACTTGGACAAAGAGAAAAGGTCACAGTTCATATTCAAACTGAGGCGAAGAAGCGTACTTACTCAAAAGGGTAAAAATATATTCCGCAAATCGACGGCTTCACAGTCAACTGATCGTTGAATGACCTCTTCCGTGACTTACATTTGTAAACAAGTAATTCCACTAATTCCATCCAAATGTAAAACGATGAAATATATTACCCTCCTGTTTCCGAAAGTCTTGAGAAGGCGTCTGTGGTTTATGTTGCTTTCAAACTCAAGCGGTACTGTCTTTGAATTTGTGGTCACCGATCGAGACATTTTAAACTTCTGACGGTTCAAAGCAGTGAATATTGGCTTTTAAAAGTTCAACGGCTCCTTAGAACCTGCACTGGACACATGGCAAGTCTGTCCTAGCTTTCGAGAGGAACTTTTCTCCCGTTGTCTCGATTTGTCGACTTGCATGAACACCTGAAAGTGAAACAACAATTGCACACGGGTTTCGTTATTTGTACTTAATTACGAAGTTAGATTTTCGATACGTAAAAGCAATGATAAGATGCAGAACTCAAGACCAAGCTCAAAATCAAATACGACTTACCTTTAAAACTAAAAGCAGGGGAAACTAGAGACCACATTGGCTAGTGCGCCGTACGACACAAGACGACGTGACTAACTCTCGAAGACAAATAAATAAATAAATAAATAAATAAATAAATAAATAAATAAATCAGCTCGTACAATAGTGTGGCTATACACATCGTGTAAGCTACACAAAAAAACACCATTAATTGGAGGAGTGGATTGCCCTTGCTCCACGTTCGCCGTGTCTAGTAGCAATGTTGCTCGGAAAGGTAACAGCTCATAATAATTATGTGCTAAATATTTTCCTAAGTATAAGACTACCCATTTCCTGAATCTGAAAAGAATACTGTTTCCAGAGTTTCTAATCTAGTAAATTGGTCACGCGCTGTCCTTACAATGCGTGACCCTCTTGGCATGGAAAAAAGAGGTGAAATCAACAACTCTTGATCAGTAGATCTATTTTTTTGCGTAAGTTAACAGTCCGTCATAGAATAGAAGAATCATGGAGAGCAGTACGTCGTCGTTTATTACCATTGTTGGCGGCCATTGCAGAACTGCCGGAGTTAATGAAAATGGTTCCTTTGCTTAGCTGTAATCGAGATACTTCAAGATAGAAGTCTACCTGAGTCGAATTGAGGATTTCTGGAAGAGTTGTAGCTGCTGTCCACCAAAAAATGCTTTCTCGCTTTGTAATGTGGCAATCGTATCATGACAAGAATTTTGGATTTAAGCATAAAGATGGTACGGTCACACTTGGACCGTAAAATACAAATAACATAGAAAAGGTAGGGTAAACTGCCATTGACAAGTTCCACCCCCCCCCCCCTTAAAAATCTCCAGCGTTAAGGCCCATTTTAATATCGCGTTAATAAAGCGATTGATTGATTGACTGACTGACTGACTGACTCTGACTGACTGACTGACTGACTGACTGACTGACTGACTGACTGACTGACTGATTGAATTGTAATCGTGATCTTGTAATCGCTGTGCGTTACAGCCGATTATGATCAAGGAGCGTCACGGACTGACGTTACCGTGACTTTAAGTCGTGACCCTTGACCCAATGAACTGATCCTTACCAAATCTGGACCGCAGCAGTTAAAAGTAATAAGGACTTTAAGATACGCTACGGCGAGATGCTACTACGGCTACTTTGGCCGTGAGGGACTAGGTTGACGACAGTGTTTTACTTGCCAAACTCAAATGATTAAGATTTTGCTGTACGGCAACGGTATGTGCAGTCTCTACGTGTCTTTACAAAAATGACTACTTTCAAGGAGACCAGAGATTATTCTACTTTCATACGAAATAGGTTTGATTAATTACAATGATTTCCTTCCCCTGTGTCCGTCTCATATCTCCCAGAACTCAGATTTGCCTTTTAGAACTGGATAGAACCGCCTGTAATTCCAACCACAAAACAAAGTATAAACTCTGGTATAAAAAAAGCTCGATTTCAACACGGTCAGGTTGTTCGTAAGATAATCCTTTTTTCTTCTCCCATCGCAACCGATGAAAAAGTTCCTTGAGGGCCTTGTGTCTCAGCTGTGGTACCAATAAGCTTATCTCCAGATACGCAAGTTCAAAGCTCCATCTCTCCGTACGGTTTTGCCCATTGTAATAAATTGCTCCATGCAGTAATTGGTACAACTGTGATTACTTCGATCGAACTGTGTCATGATCAGCTGTAACATTCTCAACATATTTTTCTGTCACATGGCAGAAACAAACATTCCCAAAATGACACTCAAGTGAAAAGGGACCTACGACTCCTAGGTTATAATGACGTGATATTTTATTGTAGGGGCTCAGAAAGTTAAAAAAAAAGTTATAGGTCGATTTTAGTGTTCCCTTGATCCCAACAATCTAGTCAAGAGTTCCCTTGCTTCCTGAAAATAATTTGACAGTATCCCCTGTTCCCTAAAAGTAAATGCTCTTGTTCCCATGTTCCCTAAAACCCCTGGGAGGGGCTCATTAAGACTGGTTTCATTTTTGACCATGGCCGCGATTTTCGAATCTTGCTCGATTTTTCTGTGCATTTGCTCTAAAACGCATTCAAAATATCAAAACAAAACCAACAACAGAAAGGAATACCCGGGTTCCAATGCTGATCTTTACACCACATGGTTAGGTTTCAATAATGAAATTACCTGCAATGATGGAAATACAAGTCCAACCACAAAGTTTGACAGCCAGTTAGCAACGCCTGCTATACTAACAGCAGCAGCCCTGGAGCTTTGAGAGAAGAGTTCAGCTGTTATAAACCAGGGAATTGCACCTAAAATAGAAGATACAATGAGATAACAAGACAAAGCCTCCAAATGAAAACTAAAAATATTTTGACCGTCACAACTACAGTAGTCAACAATATATCTGTTATAATATTATGAAAGAAATCAACCCACTCAAATAAGTATACAACAGTGCGCTCAGATAAATATAATGAACATTTCTCATTTTGACATTAGGGACCTTAAGATGTCAGGGCGGGACAAGCTAGGACGGCTACCAGAAGTAAATTTACCCAACCGGGCATGCGCACGAGAACTCTCGACTCATTTCTCTGCCTTTGTCGTCTCGTCGAGGGCCATTTCGCCCGACTTGACTTCGTATCGAAAACGTGAGTATTTTGCTCTTGTTTTGCCCTTGCAAATGGTCCAGTCGACCTTATTTTCAGTTATATTGATGAGAATGTTTATTGGCTTTACGTCTTTCGTGATTGTAGTGTAGAAATAGTACGCTGAAATACAAAAAAGATGTGATTAAAAATATTCATTGTCTGTTCATTTGTATTTCAGTCACTGTTCAGTCACTGTCAACTTTATGGAAGCTCAAAATGAAATACAAACTGTGTGCATTGAGAATACATCAGCGTAAGTACAGTCGATAAAACGTTGTAAGAATGAGTGCCATGAAAGCATCTATCGAGCAAACAAAAATGCAAATTTTCAAACTGATGTTTAGTTGTTGTTGCTGCTTCAACTACCCGAAACTTGATGTAATATTTGCTTTATTTTTGTAATGCTTCAAAAGCTTGTTACAATTACAGATGGAAATTGAAATGTTCACTCAATGTCAGGATTCTCCGGAAACAGGATTCTCAAACGCTCGGTGGTAAAAACCATCTGAAGCAGGTCGATCTGATTGTTCATTTAATATTCTCGTATGAAAATTCTGGTTTCTTTATTACATTTTAATACTTACAGAGATATTTGCTTCGCTTATAAAGAAGTATAAATTCAGCATCGTCTGCTCACCATCGTTTAAGCTTAATAGGATAAGACTCGGATTTCTTTACCATCTCTTTAGCCTACAGGAAGTTATTGCTTTTGTGAATAGCTTTTACGAAGCTCAAGTTATTGACGTCGCTGTCCTTTACGAAAGTGCACATCTTAAGCATTTTGTCTTTGGTGACACAACGGGACCCGCGAAAGTTTCCCGCGTCCACAGCCGTTCCCATCCTGGCCTTCCCGTCCTCGTATTTTAAGGTCCCTGATGTACCATAGTTGGGAAAAATGTCTATGTTTTTTCCGCTAGTTGTTCTCTGAATTGAAACACAAAAATGATAGTAATATTGCTATTTATCTTTTTCTCAGCTCGTGAGCGGGCGAAATTCAACAAATCCTGCAATTTGATTGGTTCCTGGAGCGGGCGGAATTTTCTCATCCGGACCGCCACAGCGGGCGGAATCCATTGAGTTGATCTATTTTCGTGAACAAATTAACGGTAATCGTCAATCTTTCGCCCTTTTTACACTTCCATCGACGATTTATCAACGCAAGTTTATCTCTATTGACCTTTAAATGGCAAGGAAAGTCACTGTACGTAAGTAAATTCAATTGAGTTTTTTGAAGTTGTAATAGTTTGTTTGGCTGTTTGTAGCTCGGTGATCGGCGCTGTAATGGCGCGAAATCCTGTGCGTCTCTCTCTGTACAATTTTAAGTAAAAAATGAGTCAATTTCAGTGAGTTCACCTCTCTGATCGTTGCTGTATTTGAGAGAATTTCTGTGGAACACACTAAACGAATTTCCTCGCTATCTGCTGCTCAGTTTACGGTAGAAAACTCTGAGTGATTCGCAACAACTGACAGAAATTGTTTTTGTAGTACAACTTCAATCTTTGCACGAAACTTCACACCGTAAAAACACTTTCGGAGAAAGTGTTTGGTGAACTAAATGCAACTAACATAAAGTAGTGCGAAATAAATCTGTTCTTTAATACATCTTTCCTTGTCTAGTATCTGAGTTACTCACTCATTAGATTTTTTACATATGGTTTGTAGACGGCGCGTAAGCCAATTCAATGACAAAGTTGCGTAAACAAACCCACTTGTAAGACAATTCACCCCAAGAAAAAAAGATAAACATGTTATTGTCCGGCTTAGGTCGGTCCGTATAGTGAAAAACTGTGACCTCGGGCTTGAAAATGCGGCCCGGGCAGCATTTTCAAGACCTCGGTCACAGTTTTTCACCATACGGGTCTCCCAGTCGGCCAATAACGTATATATATCATACTCATCTTAGATTTGTACCTGGACCAACTTGAAAAAAGACAACAACCAGCAATGTGGCCACCACAGATACATTATTCATTCCATACAAATTCTGCAATTACCAAAGACAAAATCATTTCAACAATAGAGACCACATGTAATAGGATATTTAAAAAAATCTGGTCTGATAGGTGAAAAAGGAAAGCCCTTAATTTGTAAAAGTGCATGTTTCACTAAGAAACACGATAACGTTAAGGTGATTCCCTAGTAAAAGAACCCGCCATAGATTTCCGATGAAACTTGGTATGCTGTTGTTACAGGACAAGGAGATATTAATCAAAGGAGACCTATGGCCAAGCTCGTGGATTAGGTAATCTAGAGATGAAACATATTGGTGAACTTGCAATTACTGGTGTATTATTAAATGCTGTTAAAACAAGCCGGGTTTGTACCATGCAAGGTCGCACTTAACTCACAAAGTGTAGGCTTTTTTCGTTGGCTTTTTTTTTTTTGCACACGAATTACAAAGACATACGTCCAGAATAGCTAGGGTGGCAAAATTGCAGCAGAACATGGAGTGGTCACAGAGGACACTCCTGCCCAACAAATCATAGCAGATCTTGATGTTGATCTGCCAGCTGGAAAAATTTGCAAGTATTCAAGTCGTACGAGCTCACCAACGTTTTTCATTGCATTTCATTTAAGGTTATAGGTAAGGTTTCTTATGAGACAGTACTTCTTTTCCAATGTGGAACCACTTGTCTCTATATATATATTGTACGTAAAATACATCAAAATAAGTAGACTCTTTTGCAAGCATTTTCAGTGTTGATCCGACAAATCTGTCGACCATAAATATGTGTTCCAACAATAATAATAACAGCTTTATTGAAGTGTCAATGTATTTAGTATTAACTAATAACTGGGGACAAGCTCACAGGGTGTTCCTTTCCCTTTGTTATCTTTTCAATCAGGAAGCAGAAGTGTAAACAAAAGACAGGGTAAAAATCATTTAAGCTTATCAAAATCAAGTATTTGGGAGTTTCTTTCCAAGTTTATGTGCATTTCAGATCCCACTTAGCGTTCAGATTAATGTACTAAAATAAACAAGATAAGTATAGAGAACGCAACTTTAATCTAAACTTAGTTCGATGGCGGTTGAACATGGACAACTCAACATGAAAAACTTAAGTGTTTAAAATGCAAAGCGGTGAACGAAGGTCCTGCTTGATTGAACGTTGGATCTCACAGCAGATCTAATCAGCCAAACTTGAAAAGTAAAACGATAATACGTCACTACTGCAAGGCTGACACAACGTCGTAGAGTTAAAACAATATTTCGGCTGGCCTCAGGTTTAGATGTTACTAAATTATAAACATAAGCACGCAAGGCGTGCAAGAGTTATTTTTTTGTGCGAAGTGTCGGAGATAGGAGCATTCATGGAGCTGTTTACAGTAACGATTTGGTTAATGTAACAAGCTTTTTTGGTTGTGATGTACAGCAAGAAACAAACTGGGAATTTATGATGTACATGCGATGTTACATCGGTCATGGTAAGATAGCTAAATAGTAAGCCATAAAATGTGACGGTGAATTAATCAACATGACACGAGCGTGGGACAAAGAAAACTTCGCTCGTGTCATTAGCTCAGTGGATAGAGCGCCCGCCCGATGTTCGGGAGGTCATGGGTTCGATTCCTGTCGGGGACTCAGAATTTTTCTTTGTCCCACGCTCGTGTCATGTTGATTAATTCACCGTCACATTTCATTACCGAGCTTAAAATCCACCATCTTTATTAACCTAAGCCATAAAATGTTTGACTGAACAAACTAATGTAATCTGACACGTCTCCAGATTAATGTAGATACCATCTTATTTTCTAACAGGCAATTTGATTCGTTTCCGCACTGTGATTGGTGTGACATGCGCACATGCATAACTCCCTCACTCACCGATCACAAAACCCTTCCAACCCCCAAGAGGAATTTTTGCTCAAAAATACTCAAGTTAATTTAGAGACTATTTCGCATTTTATACGAATCGTACGTTTACCCTTTTTACACAACACAACACAACTTAAATGAAAATAGCAAGAAAGAGAAAAAAAACCTCTGACACTTGGTGCCGCACAGTCTTCAAAGAACATTTGAACAGTTTTCATACTTTTTACCTTTAAAAATATCGGACTGAAATGAATGTCATCAAATAAAACTATTAAACTGCTACTGCAGAGACGTAAAAACCGTCCAGAAATGAAAGCTTTTTTTTTTAATATCCTGGGAACAATAGCCGATAACTTGTCAGCTCTAATTGAATTTACTACCATATAAAAAACAAAAGTGTTAAGTTACTATTTGTTACTAAAGATAGCAAACATCTCGTGGGAAAGAGTGGTGACGATTCGTCCGCTCTAATTGAATTTACTCCCTTGTGAAAAACAAGAGTGTCAAATTAAACTTTGTAACTGAAAAACAAAAATATCTCGTTATACTTGCATGCAACACGAACAAAACAATCGTTACCCGCACTTACTATTGTAAACGTTAGAACTGTTTTAAATCTGAAGTCTCGTCCCCTCTAAAACATGTCCTAAGAACTAGAAGCGACGATTCGTGACCTTTAATTGAATTTAAACCTTGTGAAAAGGAGAAGTATCAAGTTACCCTTGTAACTAAAAATGAAAATATCCCGTTCATTTGGATACTACTAACTCACGAACTGTTTCAAAGCTCAAGGCTCATCTCGTTCATTTAACTAAAATCCTCAGCCTAACCCACAGAAAATGTCGAAGTAAACCCAATATATGAATACTTCCTCCTCTTTTATAGAAGAATAAATATGGCCGTTCTGAACTGTATCGGGATCGTAGCTCCTCACATACCTTCACAACAAGAAATTTGATTGGCTGTTTATAGTAGATCCAATCTGATTGGTGTGACATACATACATCTCTCACTCACTCACTCACCCATTGAACCGTAACATACCCGACGCGCCGACTAAGAGGTATTTTTTTTTAAAAAAACATAACTCAAAAATGAAATTACAATATCATACAATGGTGCCGATGTCTGTCTTGCATTCAATAGCTGTTTCGTTCATCAAAAGTTGTTCGTTTCACTCATATAAGCTGATTAAGGTCGAGGAATAAGACACATTCTCATCAAAGCTTACCACATTAGCTTTTCAGGTCACTTTCCAGCAAACAAATGCACATCTCCTGGTCATTTTGACGCCTGGACGACTCAAATGCTCCTGAAATTCAGCCTTCAAGTTGGCCATAGTACTAATTCGAACATTCGAAGTCAACTCCACTTCAATTTAACGAAACACCTGATATTAATGGTCGTGTAAAAGCTACAAAATCATCAATATTCGGGCTGGTACGATGCACGCATTGAGAAGTAGGCTCGCACTGACTGCACGGTTACTAATCCAATATGGCGTCGGGCTCGGTTACTATTCCAATATGGCGTCGGGCGCGGTTACTATTCCAACATGGCGTCGGACTCGGGCGCTCTCGCTCGGGCCGACTAATAAACCAATTTCGATATATTAAAATTCTGCCTAAAACAATGGACCTCAGTACGAGGCTCTGGGGAATAACTACAGAGTTTGTGGGGTTTATTCCCCAGAGCCTCGTGCTGAGGTCCATTGTTTTCGGCTGAATTTTAATATATCGAAATTGGTCTATTACGAGCAGTGTCTACACCTGAGTGAGTGAGTGACACATTTGCATATCGGAGTCCCCGCAACAAACACGTTTCTACGCTTCGCGCATCCACGAGTTTAAAAACGTAGTAAAAAGAGGGCTCACCGTGCTTGTTTTCACGCCCTAATGTTGACAAATACGGTTATTTATGTGACTTTTGGTAATTTCCGTGCGCGACAAATAAGCTCGATAATTTTTCAATGCAGCGTGTTATATCACACAGAGTTTGACATCCTTTGATTGTTTATTGATCTACGTCCCAGAAAAAATGTCCTAAAATACCCTGCATTTTTTTTATCCTTTAAAGGAAACATAATTTGGACATGCGCTGTTGGGCCCGTCATGTCTCCCTCTGTAGTATTTTAATCATTTGCCAAACAAGTAGCCATAGATTTCTGCAAACTTTTTTCTCAGTTATTGAGGATATTGTTCTCACTGAAATTATGAAATAAAAAGTGGGGGTCACCGTCCTCTTTTAAGAGAAAAGGAGCATTTATTTCGCTATCGAGCTTAGTTTGAGGGAAATCTCTTACGTTTTGTACGCGCACGCGCTCATGTGCGCGCGCTAATGATGCGGAAATCGTGCGCAGTAGGGATGCGCAATGCAGTACTACGGAATCACCTTAAGACAAAAATCTTTTCAACACCGCCCTCCTACCTCATAACGGAAGGATACTGTCATCACAGCATAGAAGACAAACATGCCACCAAATCCTACCAGCAGTAATGACCTTCTTCCAATAATTTCAACTGTTTTAACCTGAAATTATACAATGTTACTATTGGGAAAGCTTTCAGAACCAAACAGATGTACACAAACAGATACATGTACATCAGAATGCATGGTCTGGATCAAAATTAAAAGACACAAGAAAGTAAACCAGATACAGCTCGAGTGGAGCAATACATACAAACCAGCTACACATTTAGAGAAGATTCTGCAATACGCAACATATTGTCATCTAGTGTATTAGAAACAAGTAAATGGTTAATTAAGAGAGAGAGAGAGATTTTACAGCAGTTTATGAAGAAAAGCATCGAAACTCTAAAGGAGTTCTAACAGGTTGCTGCACCTGCTACAGTATGTTAAACAAACACCTTCAGGAAAATGAAGGACAAGCGACGCCCCATACTCATAGAAACCTGTGAGTCGTTTTTCTCACGGTGAAAATAGCAGGCGGTATTGCTCGTGGGCGCGTATACACGACGATGATGGCGACGACGACCTTGTCGCACAACATGGCGGCCATACTCCAGACCAGCTAATAGGACATGCGGCCTTAGTTAACATTGTACATCTTTGATATTGGACATCCATTCTATGGTCCATTGACACCTGTCAAAACAAGGTATCCACTGACCAGTATCACATGACCATATTGCGGGCTCAAGTTTTGTGCTCATCGAGGCCACGTGTTTTTTTAAGTTAACCGCTTTTCGATTAGATCGCAGGCTCAAACAAGGTCAACTTACTGTAATTAGGGCTGCGTTGTTCGGAACTAACCCGGTTAACGCTGACCCAGGATTAAAAGTTAACCGTACTATAAATTTTTCTCGTATAAAAATGTTTTTCACTGCTTCTGTTTTGTGTAGTTTGAGATTATTCAAACTCAGAAGGTCAAACAATATAAGCAGAAAACCTCACCAACAAGTTAAAAAAAAACCCCTTAAATCAACTATCCTGTGTTTGCTTAATCAGGCTTTAAACAACCTGGCTTGGCTAAATCTAGATTATAATTATACACAACATCAAGTAAAGCAGTCAAATCTACGTGGGTATCAAAACACTTTGACCCAGGAAATAACTGTAAATCGACATTTTTCCAATCGTTGACTCTGAATGGCAAACCTTTAGGGGACCTACAACTTTTAAAGACAAAATTGAATAACTTGTCAAAATAGGACTCATCACAGCAGAAATCTCACAATTGCTATGGGTAATCAAATGCGTGTTTAATCTGTGTTTATCTTCACCAAGAAGAAACCTTTCAACTTCAACACAATTTGCTTCATTCAACCAAAATGCCAAAATACGCAGCTAAAATCTACCACGAAACAGATTTTCTCAGTACTGAAGGACATTCATTGACTTCTCCAGGTTGCTGTCTGATGCTAGCTTCTTCAGTAGGCATTTTTCAAGTTAGATTTGCCGAAACGTTTGCCGCGTTTTGTCAGTGAGTGGTGAACTTACCTAATCTTTGGCAAAAGTATAATGCTTGCACCTTTGGTTTTAAAAAGTAACAAAAGATGTTGGAGGTTCTTAGGACATCTCGTTGGGTCCTTCCTCGTGTTTCGCTTTGGACTACTAAGCATTTTCACATTTATTTTTCAACTCGAATTTTGTAGTGCCGTTGTGATCGGCTCCAGCATAATTCACTTCAAGCTTGAGTTCATTTTGTCCGCACTGTCAATCATTTCCAATTTAAGCATTTTGCACTAAATTTCACTTTTCTGCATTGATTTAGCCAATCACAAAACAGAAATCATTGCAGCTTGTTAATTACAAATATTAAGAGGTAAACTGAGAAGGCTTTTAACGTATTTTTAATTGTATTTTATCATATTTTGTATAAGTTGTATTGGATGTATATTATTAGATCAGAAACAGTTTTTGATGTGAACATGAATTCTATTGATCACTACCTTTCAACAAGTTCTTCATCTCTAATAAAAGTGTTAGTAGACTTGTTTCCAACAAATCATGGTGCTCTTTTTGTTATAAAAAAAAAAATCATGGTATAGAGCGTTTTCATTGTCACGCGCAATAGAAAATAAAATAAAAAACGATTCAGTGGATAAGGTCAAGAAATTGTGATATTACAGAAGATAAATAAAGAAGACAGTTCTCCAAGTTTAATGTGTGTACGTTGTCCCAAAGTTGAGATAAATGTTCCGCGCAAATTTACAAAGCCTAGTATGGAGTCGCCATGTTGGTGTTCCTCTGTGGTTCACCAATATGGCTGCCGGAAACTTACTTTGGTTATCTGGGACAATGATTATCTCCGCGGAACAAATAAACATTCAAATAAGCCCTTTTCCAAATACGACAACGTCTTAAATGGCTCAAAATCACGAGATAAATACATATTCTTCGACAAACGCGATCGTAGCTTTATGCCACGCACCAGCATAACTTTGAAATTCAAAACGCGCTGGTTTCCAAACGAAGGGCGCTATGGCTGGTTTGCAGTGTCACGCCATCAAAAATAAGAGATATGAAAGATGATTGATATATAAATAACCTCGCCAAGTTTTAAGTCTGTACGGTTTTCCATCCGCGCGTTATTCGGAAAAGTGTTTCACTCAAATTTATAGAGCTTTGTATGGTGTTGCAATGTTTGTACCCCTCGGAGGGACACAAACATGGCGGCCGTAACAGAAACATCTGTCATTGAGTTTTGCCATTGAAACGAAACGTTATTACTCTAGAGCTCCGATACATTGAAATTAATACTTTGCCTAGAGCAAAAACTGTTTAGTTAGTAAAAACTTGAGCAATAACCCATCTTTTGACTTACTCGACAGCCTTATCGAACCGCCATTTTAATGCCACGCAACGCATAAACTTGGAAATTCCGACGTGCTCCATTACATAATGAGGAACCCTGTCGGGCTTAAACGTTGCAAATCGTCAAGTTATTAGAGGGTCTTACATCTGATGAAACTAAAACTTCACGAGGATTGGTAATTTCTTATTTTGGAAATTGATGACGTCACATGAAAACCGACAATGAGCTGAGAAGTTGTAAGCAGATGTAACTTTAGCACCTCTGATGCCCGGTGGGGATAAAAACTTTGCTGGCCCTTTAGTTTTGGATTTAAGAATTTGATGACGTCACGTGAAAACGCTCTATTCTAAGGCGTCCAAAATGTTGCGTATTGAATGGAAGTCCCAAATAACTTTTTTTTTCTTTTCGTGAATTTGAAGAATGTTCTGATTTCAAAACAAATTTCTATACTTTCCAAGGGCTTACGTCTGTACTACACCTCTAGAGGAGATCAACAAAGTTACCTCCTCCTTAATAGATACACCTACTTCAAATATTTTCATAAAAAGTTCTTAAAGAGTAAAGACATACATGTACAAAGTATCATAATAGTAATTGGACCGTGTGGAGCACAACCCAGGGAGTAATCAGTCGCGAGTAATTTCAAAATTGGATGAGCATGAAGCGCAGGGCCGATTTGAAGTCACGAACACGATCACTTCCTGACTTGTGCAACTCAAGGGCCAATTGCTAATTAATCGCATCTATAACAAATTTTGAAATTATAAAAGTCTTTTGAAAAGTTCTATTTTACTACCAGCAACTATTTTAGTATTGACACTCAAATTAAGGTATGCACTCACTCATTCATATTTATATACATTTCGCCGATAACAGTAAAATATAAAACTTCAAGGTAAAAAGCTGTTAAAATTATGAGTCTAAACGTTTTTGATCTCTTTGATCATCATCAGAGTGAAATATATAATAAAGCTATCAAAGCATATTATTTCACTCTTCTGATGATCAAACAGATCGAAAACGTTTAGACTCATAATTTTAACAGCTTTTTACCTTAAAGTTTTATATTTTTCATTCATATTTGTTACATGAAAAACCTTGGAGGACAATATATACCGAGTTACATTAATCAAGAGACAATTATTAAAAATTGGGATATTATTTTTTTCCTAATGTATTTCTGACACAAGTAACTCATTATCTGACCAAAATAAAAGTCTGGATATTGCACACACATCCTAAAGCTATCAAAGCATGTACTTACTGTAACACCAGTCATAATTACACTGACAACACCAACAGCGCAAGATGCTACACGACTTTCTTTAACACCAGCCTTCTCAAGTATTGATGTGGAATAATAAAACACCTATGAAAGTTATTCACAGTTAGCTAGTAGAAATTGAAATTCCACTGTATCATTGAAATCTCTGTCAACCTCATCAGGTGTGGCATATTTACAGTAATTTCTGAAATCATATGCACATTTGCTGTAGGTTTCACAGAGTGTTTCACAAGGTCTTTTAAGCTTAATGCTGAGGTTCAACCCCCTTGGATGGCTGCTCAAAAGTACATCATGAGACATTTCTTTTGCCAACTATAAACCCAACCTGGACTTGAAAAGGTAAATTATTTCGTTTCTTCATACAACAAATCATCCACATTCACAAATTTCACCTGTCCTTACTGTAAATGGGCACTCGTGGTAGCCCTTCACTACAGCCTCTATCAATAAAACGTTCATTTCGCCCGTCACCTTACGACTCGCAAAACTTCAGCGTAACGTTTCCGCTTGCGGCTAAGAATTATAAATCGTTCATTTATTAAAACCGATAATTAAAATCGATGCAATTAAGGTACCTTACTACAGTTTTCATGGATTATGACAGCCCAATTTCTAACTCTTTTGAAAAACGTTCCGAGATGCTTTTCCTTTCTCTATTTAATGTTTGCGGAAGTCTCTATTTAATGTTTGCTGAAGTCTTTTACCATTCTATTTGAAACTTGAACAATTAAACGTCAACAAATGGCCAAAATGAACGACCGAGTACCTAAGGAGAGACTGGGAACTAGTAGGTTAAACTACGTTTTTCTCAAAATCTACCCGTATGAACCCACCTCAAAATTTCAGGAATAAGAAATTGGCTCTGATTTAACATTCATGCAAAGTGAAATGAAAATCTGTCAGACAGGTTTTGGGCTATTTTTGATCTCACATTTTCTTAGTTTGCAAAAAAAAATCTGTCTTACAGATTTTTGTGTGGGATTTCCCACACTTTGTCAACGCCAGCGATATTTATTTATTTATTTATTTATTTATTTATTTATTTATTTATTTATTTATTTGTCCACGAGAGCAAAGCGTTTGTCATGTGGTTTCTACTTGGCGTGTAGACTGGGTTCCACTAGCAAGAGGTTGAGTGTTTTTGTGCGGCGGCCATTAGTGTGATTACTCTTAGCGGGTGTTGTTTCTTGGCGAATTTGTCTTGGTTTTGAGATTCGGAGGGAGTCTTCGGCCTTAGGTCTTAGTGTTTTTCAGACACTCGCTACCGTATTTATTTTTGACGCGCCATTTATTATAAAGTGGGTAAACATTCGCTTTCTGTATATGCGCGAAATTCTTGGATGAATAAGGAACAATCAGTAAATCAAACAACAATCATACAAAGTTGCAGTTCTCGGACAGAACTTTCTGCAATTACATATTTAAATTATTTCACATTGAAATTTCTTTGATCAGATGAAAATCCCGACAATTTCTGCGGAAAGTGAAATTCTAGTCGTATGTTCTAGTAAACATTGTGCATGTCGCGCCGCGCAGTCTGCAACTGTCGGAAGACAATTTACGCTTGATTGATTTCATTACTTTCGACTCCCGTCTGTTGCCAGAATCAGCATTTTTATATCAACAACCGAAGTGTTACGGACAGATATAACATGATAAAGCCCAGTATTTTCCTGTGTATTTATGGTTAGCAAGTTGAGGTCCTCTCGACTGATACACCATGACTTCTTGATACGTTGCGTGACGGTGCAGTTTCCGTAGACTCACGAGTTTAAAACGACTAAATATTTGCATTTGCCTTCAAACTTCACGCTAAACATTTTCACACGTACTGGTCATGTTTAAGCACAAAACCTAATTTCTAAAAGTATAATTTACATACAGTTTTCTCAGCTGGAAGCACGAATATTAGCTGACATTTGTAATCGAAGCTGATTTGTCGTAAACAAACTCCGTGCAACCAGCGACCGATTCTAATATTTCCGCTGACGAATAAAAGTAGACTACATTTCTGTTGCCGTTTCATGTACATCGAGGCGGGGAAGGCGGGGGGGGGGGGGGGGGAGCGGGGGGCGTCTGCGTAAGAGCTGAGGCTAACTGAACTATTTGTCTCCACTGATACTAATCAACACATCCGAGGACAAATGTAGCTCATGAAATAAAGCTGTTCCCACAGTAAACATCCCCAAGCCAACGCGATTCAAAAGTTGTGTTCGTGAACATTAATTGTCCCAGTTATGTAACACGTCATATGACATCCCGACGAAACAGGCCACGTTATTGTTGATTGCACGGTCCAGAATCGCAACCGAAAACTAAACCTTCTCGTGTGCACTTGCTTTTCGATGATGTCATTTGTTTTCACCCCTGCTGCGAAAAACAAGCCCAACCTGCAAAATGTGTTTACTCCAGTGACTCTTTCAATGACCCCCCCCCCCCCACCCCCTAATAACTTGGAGCTATAAATATGTCCGCTGACTTTTTTTTTTTGTTTTTTTTTTCCCGGGTTTTAGTACACGTTGTGAATCAACGGTTACACGGGATTTTGCCAAGGTAACAAAAATGGCACACGGAGGAAAACCATTTTACCCTTTTAGGGTACATATTAATGACAAACGGAGACACGTGATTTCCTCGTAATACCTTGGACATCAAAACACCAATGCAACTTACTACATTAAATGTCAAGGGCGCTGCATGTGATCTTTTTTATGTATCCATGGGTATTAACCACGGGAAATTTACCTCCGGAAATATTGGTCATACCCACTAAATGCAGTATCCCGTGGTAAAAGGGTTATTTACCACGGCAAAGAGTTCCGTGTAGCCGAACCCTAAGGGAGCGAATTTCCTGGAAACTAAAGTTCAAACATGTTTCTCCTGTAACCGTTTTTTCGTCTGCAGCTTGGGATCTTATAACCAGGACTCTACGGTATCTTTACTCGATGTTCATCACTACAAAACGACAAAATGTATAAATATTCACTTTAAAGCTACAATTTCTCTGATTTATCCACAGCGCAACAACTCTTATTTGACTGAAATCCCACACAAGTTCGCATTGCGGACCTATTTTTATTTTACTTTGCATGAATGTTAAATCAGAGCCGATTTCTTATTCCTGAAATTCTGAGGTGGCGTCATATGGGTAGATTTTGAGAAAAACGTAATTTAACCTACAGTCTCTTCTTAGATACACAGTCGTTCATTTTGGCGATTTGTTGACGTTCAATTGTGCAAGTTTCACATAAAATGGTAAAAGACCCAAGCAAACAGTAAATAGAGAAAGGAACCTTGGAACATTTTTGAAACGATTTAGAAGTTGGGCTGTTATAATCCATCAAAACTGTAGTAAGCCACCTTAAGAAGACTTGCATTGCGAGTATCGGTTTTCATTGATTGGTGAAACCAATCGATATTAATTGATTAATTTTTATCGATTATAAAATCATTATGTACATGTATTCAGATATCAGGTCACACTGCCTACAGCTGTACTTGGGATAAAATTGCTTGCTTGTTACTGTTGCCAAAAGACCCATTGAATGTGGTTCACAAGAGACAAAACCCTTATAATTATTAGGTAAAACTTTCCCAAACAATTTGAAGACTCCAAGCAGCAGATGGTTACTGCCGTGGTGTCAGAGATTACGAGTAATGATCAAAATGCTGATATCCTGGTCGATCTCTAAATTTCTCCAACAAAATTTCCACCCCCTAGTAACTTAAAATCTGCTGAGAATGATGTTCTTTGAAAGGTATGCTAAAAGCAGCTACATATATAAGCAGCAAATGTATGAAATGGGAAACGTTTTTCTAAGAGGCAATAAACGTATTTTTTTATGTTTATGGAGCCTTGATCAATATCAAACAATTACTACTGTGTAAATTGATGATCAGTTGATCATTATGCCAGCTGATAAGTCATTAATGATGGTCACACAAAAGGAAAGTATATACGAAGGTTTTAAAATACATGTATGGCAAATTCAGAATCAATATAAACACAACACCGTCTTTCAACCGTTTGACTGAGGTAAATTTGTAAATTTTCATCCTGGCTTTTTGTTCTGTAACTGTAGGGTTTTGTTTCATTCCTCTCACAGGCAATTCAGAATTCTATCCTTTCAGTTCAAACATGCCAATGTGCAAATGATTTCAGGTGGTACTGTATACATACATGTACCAATCCTACCATAAACTGATTGGTTGCGAAACAATTAACATTCCAGAAATTTTCTCTGGTGTTCACGGTATTATGGGAAAGACTGTAAGTGCCATTCTCAAACTCATTAATAATTCATCAAGTTTAAAACAAAGGAAATCATGACCTTGACGGTGTTTGGATATCTGATCTTGATTAGCAAAGAATTTTACGATTTTAATTCTCCTGTTTCTCCTTCATTTTAATTTTGATTGAGAACATATATCAAACACTCAAGACCGTGTTTGACCAAATTTCCAAACACCTCGTAGTTCGTCAAAAATACTCCGCTGTGCATCATATTTTCAACTCTGTTCTCGGTGTTTGGAATTGTGGTCAAACACGGCCTTTCATGTTATATCTATTACTTGAACTCTTTCTTCTAGTAATAAGTAAAGTACATTGTACTCCAACACAAACACAACTTACTGCATTGATTCCACTAAGCTGTTGACCCAGCTGTAACACAACACTTATCAGCAATGGAATTCTCAGTGCTTTCATTTGAAGCAGGCTGGCCACAGTGACTACCTGCTCTCTCAGCTGATGTTCCTGTTCAATCTGTCAGTCAAATCATTTTAATGCTATCAGTTATGTCACTACAGAGCACTCATTCTGACTGTTTTTGACAGTTAAATATTTTGAGGAAAAAAGGTTATGACAACGTACCCTCATTTCTTCAATGTCCATCATTACATCAGTAGTTCCTCTTAGCTTATTCAGGGCTGTTTCCAAAACAAAAAACAAAATATTTTCATGGTAAACAAGGGCTAAACTTATTATTATTGCACTCCACACAGATTTTAACTTTGAATGATTTTTCTTTAACGTGCTTGTTCCTTTAATGAAATACTGGAATGACATTCAAACTGAGACCAGCTCGGGCCTTAAAACCATAAGCATACAAGCGGGGAGGGCCGGGTCCAGCTATGGAAATCATGTTATTTTTCAGGCAAAATGCTCATGATTCAGGCAATGACACTTGAAAGAAAACATTACAAAATAATGCTGTTGGCGTGATTTCCAAATCTCCTAAATAAAGTTTCTAGTTTCATTCGAACCTCCTGTAAGCGACCACCCAAAATGTCAAACCTTGATGGTTACTTATCGGAGGTAGTCATTTACGAGAGCTTAGACCATATTGGGTCCAAATTTTGCCTCATTAGCATATTTTCTTCACATTTTTAATGCTTTTGCGCGCACGCACACACACACACACACAAAACTTTACAAACACATAACTTTCATTAAAACCCTCCCACTAACATAAGCGCGAGTAATTACAATGACTGCTAATACTTTACATACAAGTACCGTAACTTATATTAATACAAAGATACCAACGATAACATAAGTAATTACAATAACGCTAGCACTAGTTACATTTTTTTTGACAAATCTAAACATGTATTCTAAGTGTTTTTAATTTACAGTATTTCCCTTATTGTTATTCAAAATCTACATAAAGGAAGAGAAATAAGGAGAAGAAGAGGAACTTTGCGTTGTAAAACACTGATTAATCTTTTCGATTTTATACTTGTATTTTATTTTATTGATGAAATACTGATTTTAAAGGCAAACTTAAAACAAATTTGTTTTCTAAAGCGTTTTTATTAAAATCCGAATAGTATTGCAATTTCTTGGAATTTTAGATTTTAGTTAGGTATAAATTGTACTTTAACACTTGTAATTTTTCACATATAACTTAGTTTTTTAGAATTTTAGTTTTTAAGCTGTAATTTTCACTTTTAGCGTGTAACGTTCATTTTTATGTATTTTAATTGTAATGCGCATTTGAACATATACGTATGGAATTTGCGCACAACAAATTCATAATTATTATTATAATTATTATAATCAATGATCTGTAGTGGTGGTGAGCTATTTTGGAGCTTACATTTATAAATATGATGGTGCAAGAAGAGAAGAGTATAATTCAACTGCAAATCTAAATGGAAGTGCTTTTTCGATTTTCATTTATCTAAGGTAGGCGGGAAATTAGTTTTTCTTGGTAATTTGGCACCAAAAGATGCCAAAAAAACTTCATTTAAAAGATGATTTCATCCAGGAACTTACTGAACTGTGGACGGACTTAAATTATAGGGATTCCTTTGCCTCTCAAGCTAATTTCAGTGCTGGTCATATTTGGAATAACTCAATGATCAGAATCGCAGGCAAGACTGTATTTTATAAACACTGGGCTAATGCAGGGGTGATGAAAATTAACGATCTGATGACAAGTGATTCAAGAATAATATCTTACAGTTGTTTCAAAGATAAGTTTTGTTTTCAAGTTTCGTTCCTTGAATTTTGAGGAGTAACCTCGACTATCAGGGGTGCTGCGAGATCTCTGAAATTGACACTGCCAGGAGAAAAAATTCTGGAAAATGTACTGCTTAAATTAAACTCGTCCAACAAACCAAGTCAGGCAGCTTACCAAATCCTCATCACCAAAAGATGTACTCGCCCAGAAAAAAGCCAAAAGAAATGGATTAGAGACTGTGAACTCGACGACGTGGAAAGTTTGGACTGGGAGTCAATTAATCTACCACCTAGGATATGTACATTAAGCACGAAATTAAGGAACTTCCAGTTCCAATTTCTACACAGGAGAATAGCTACAAACTCTTTTCTATTTAAAATTAAATTTTCGGAATCAAATCTTTGTTGTTTTTGTCAAACAGCACAAGAAACGTTGTTTCATCTTTTCTGGGAATGCCCGATCACAGAAGCCTTTTGGAATAGCGTTCAACAATTTTGCGTCTCTGTTGATTTAAAACCAGCCTCACAAGTTTTAACTTTTTGCTAATGTTCAGGTCTCAAAGGAGAAAAAAGCGCCTTGTTATTCAATCATTGTTTACTACTTGGTAGATTTTACATTTATTCTTGTAACTGCAAAAATGTTCGACCATCCTCAATAGAATACGTTAATCAGGTTAGATGCAATTTAAAAGTAGAAAAACACGTTTCAATTATTACGGGAACACAAAACGCTTTCCAACAGAAGTGGCACAAAATACTCCAGTCATTATAACTTCCTGATCTCTCCTTTCAACTTTTGTTTTAACAGGTAATTTAATTAAACGATATTTAGGTTCTCCTTTACATTTTTGAACAGCTTTTAACTTAGTATTTCATGGCCCATAAAATTACTTTTACCTACACAATACACTGTATATTTATTTGAATTGTCAGTTTTCGGATTTTTGCAAGTACAGCGTAAAATCCAACCCAAAGTAAGGCCAGCCCTTACCAAGTTCACACAGCCCTTAACATGTTTGCATTACACGTAAATTGATGTTCATGTTCATGTTTAAGGATTATTCCACTTCTAAGAGCTCTGCTGTACTTGTACCTTGCACAGTCTCTGCTTCTTTATTTAGGTTAAGTAATAAATAACGTGGACTTCTTGGAGAAAACGGGAGGGTTAAGAACTGAAGCATGGCAACAAGAAATCCAAATCCAAGTGAGTAAGGCCACCCATCATCTGTACCAAGCATCTGCAACATAAGTCATTGCAAAGTAAATCAACTAACTTTTCCAATCCAGTACATGTACAAATTTATACTATTGGTTTTCTTTTCTTGTCTTTTAGTAGACATGTCCCCGGCTAAGGGTTAACATGACTTGTGCAGATTGCAAATTCAATGATTGTGCATGATTGTAATAAAACCAGAGACACTGGAACAGCCTGAAATACCACTCTAAACACAGCACGGGTCAGTGGAATTATCCAAGTTAAGTTTATGACCCAAAGCCAAATAATAATATAATATTATTGACTGCTGCTACCCTGGCCTTACGATTTAATATTTCTTACATGTATTTCACACACTCAGTTACATTCGGTTGTGAAATACCAAGAGTGAAAAAAATAGGTACGCAGTGCATACATGGTCAGACATGCAATTTCCTTATTACCTTATTAAGAGTAAAAAGTGTTGTAGTGATCCTTCGTCATTTTATTTGAAACATGAACGATGCATATATGAATGTAAAACCAATTACTAAATAATGACAGATTTTTTTAAAGACATAGTGAGTCTTTAAAGAACAAGTAAAGACCATTTATTGCAAGCTTGCTCAGATGACAACTCAGATGGTACAAATATGGAATGATTTCTACTACTCTGGTCATTATGTACTGTCTTGTGAAACCTTATCTAGCCAAGTTATACTTGTTTACACTGGGAAGTCTGTTATGCTGAAAATGTGAAGTAGGCTAGGCCAATAAGATGTAACCATTTCAGTGTCCTACAAGCAGAATAAAAGAGGATATGAATTATAATCAATATAATTTATTAATAATCCTTTATATTAAATGAGCTTTGACATTTCCTGCCAAACTTTCACTGAAGTGCAAGCTAAAATTAATGTTAAATACAAACACATTCTATCAATGGTAATTCACATACATGTAGAAGCAAAAACGTTTGCCGAGTACACTTTGACAGCAAGCTGTATAAACCTATGTGTAAAGATCTGAGCCATAGCAGCAGCATTGAAATCAGTCTATGGTGTTGATAAACAAAGTAAATTAAAGAGTTTGCTACACAGTCTTCCCTGTGAGTAAGGAGCAGAAATAGTTTAACTGACATCAGAGTCAGTCACAACTGGGGCTGGGTTTGTTTCAACGCAGACAACACCCCTGGCAAGGCTTAATTCAGGGACATTTAAGAAATAGAAAACACAGAGAACATGTTTTCTATTTCTTTTAGGAAACACCGTGACGAAAAAAAAAAAAAACAGCTTGTTTACTTTGATCATCAAAATGTAAATTCTCTTTGTTCGTGCCATCATTACGTCAACAGCTCGTGCTAGTTCTGTGTTTCCATCGAGCTATAGAAACACGATTTTTAACCAATCAGCGGGCATATTTTCTTAGGACTGTTTTCTAAAAGCTTAAGAGAAACGATAGAAAAATATCTGTGTAAGCCAGAGACAATTCATTTTCGTTATTTTGAAATAACGAATCAGTACCGCTAAATAATCCGATGTGAGGTAAAACAAAAGCAGCATAGCACACCATAATTTTTCCTTGAAGCATCCTCGATACTCCCTGAGAGCTTAACTGGACGTGGCAGCTGGACGTGTCACAAAATCCCTGGTTAAGTCTAAACCGACGGTTTAGACTATTGGCCACGCAGGCTAGGTAAGCTTATTATTTTGCTCAGGTTTGTTAGAAAAATGCTTCAAGGTTATCTCAAAGTCACACAATCGTGCGATCGAAGTCAGCTATATTGACTTGAGTAAGGTGTTACTTGAGTATTGATTCCCGCGCTGATGCAAGGTGTTTGTATGTTGTAATCAAATTAAAATGAAGAAGAAATACTCACGTTTTGTTCTCATAAAAAGCCACGTCGCACACAAAGAACTTGCTGGTTAACAGCTACACCACACATATAGAACTTGCTGGTAAACAGCTACCCCACACGATAAAAACTTGCTGGTAAACAGCGATGCAACGCAAAAAGAACTTGCTCATAAACACCTACGTCTTGCTCGTGAACAGCTACGCCATATTCTTAGGGGGCGACCTTGAACCTTTCAGGGGTTGATGAGAGATGGGTAGGTGATTCAAGCTGAGCATGAATTTTATTTATTTTTGGACCCTGAACGCTCAAAATATATCTTTCTCAGCCCTCTATGATTTTCTTTTCTTGTTATATTAGTGACTATTTTTTTTTAGTCAATAAGCAGCTGGGATTATGTTTTTCATCGCAATTACCCCACCCCACTCCCCTCAGTAGAACATTTTGCAATAGCTTGAACAGCCTGCCAGCCATCCAGTCTGCCTGAGGCCGGGGGGTGGGAGGGGGAGAGAGACTTCGCATATGAAAGGGTGGGGATGCTCGTCGGAAATTTTGAATTAAACCCCTAAAGGAGACTGCAATCATGGCATGGCCCAGGATTTTTTGAGCCCCTAAAGAGACCATATTTAAAACATATTAAATTATTATATATTTTTATATTTCTCCGCGTGAAACCCTAAACAAGACCTTCACGGCTACATATAGGCTACATATGCTGGTGTTTTGCCCAGAACACTCCAAGTGAAACCAACAAGACGACAACTATCCCTACCCCTTTCATATGCAAGTCCACCCCCTGGCCCTGGTAGTGGAATCATGGAACAATGTCACGTGATCACAGAACACGTAGAGCGAATGAGTTTCATGTCAGCGCTTTCTACTGAGATCACAGTTTATTTACAATATAAAGTTTACGTTGCGACATTCACTTCTCTTTCTTGTGCTAATTCCCCGCAATACGTCTACAAGTGGTGGAAAATCTAAATCATGTCGAATATGCGAACAACAATAGCAGAATTACAAGGAGTAGCGCCTGGACTTATCAGCGCTGTTAAAGATTTGACTACAAATGTTAATCATGTTACTCAAACTGTCGGCGACATAGCCCATGCAGTTCCTGCAGCTCCTAATCCAGATAATACACAAGGCCTTCGCATGCCTTTCATGCAGCTTCCTTCTTTTCGTGGAGATAGCGTGGTACAAGACGACATTTCCGAATTCCTCGAGCAATTCACTCAGCAGAAATCGCATCTTCCCGCCAAAACAAGGTTGTCGCTTCTGGAACAACAGTGTTGGCCAAGATCTGTGTTGTCGATCGCTAAAACTATAGAAGGCTATGAAGGAAAAGCGGCAGAGGAAAAGCTTAACATTTGTAAAGCGAATCCAAAAAGACAAGTGCCGCCGATTAGCAGCCGAGTTAAGTGCCATTCAACAAGAGCGTGGTGAAATAGTGGAACAGTTTGCGTTCAAATACAAGAAGATACTGCATCAGCTGGAGAAACTTGGCATTGCAAAAGATTGTCCCACCTTTGTTATTTCACAGTTTATTTCTAAAGTCAGTCCCACTATTGCTCAGCAGCTCGTTTTGAAAGCATCAGAACTTGAAACGCTCGATAAGACCGTCGAAGTGGCTCGTCGTGTTGAGTTGTCATTTCAAACTCTGTCCAATGCCTCGAATGCAAATACGTCCTGGATGAATGGAAAGTAACACTGAATGCGTTTGTTTCTTCGACTACCCCTGTAAAACCTCAATTGCAAAATCAGCACCCTCAACGACAACAATAGGCTTGTTATACTTGTGGAGAGACAAACCATCTGTCACGATCCTGTCCTAAATATCGCAAAGAGAATTCCACGCAACCCGAGATCTGCAGAAATTACAATTGTTTTCCCAAGTCCAACTGCGAAGAAGACGGCAACAAATGCAAGTACGGCCGGGAACACCAGTGCCAATTCTGCAATAAATGGGGCTGTAAAGCCACCAAACATCCAGAAAATCGTCCATTAAGTACATTGTGTAGCACTACATCTGATGACACCCAGTTAATTCTGATCAGCCATCATTATCTACCCCTTTGTTTGGATTACCTGCCGTTACCATCTCTGCACCTTCAGCAAAGCCAGAAGCTCAGTTACATCAGCGTAACATTCTGTGGACCTCTGTTACATCTGCAGGTCAGCGCTTGCCCTTGCCATTGGATAGCTGCTGTTCTGTATCGCTTGTGAGCAAACTCTATGCTGATTTTATAGCCTCCAAACGACCCAATCTCAAGTATTATCCCCTGGAGGGGCCTATTTCTGCGGATCCAAAGTCTAATATTAAAGCAGTTGCCATCACGGGAATTCCTATCACATGGGAAACAAAAATTGTCCTTACTATGCTAGTAGTTCCAGGTCTTGTCTGGCCAATGCTCTTTGGTGAGAACCACCTCCATGCAACTCGATTAAGCTTTGCTTGATCATTATGTACCGTCCATCACCTTTTAGCATCCAAGTATGTAGTTTCTTGTCCAGTGCTCTCTCGATAATCCACTTGAAGGCTTCACAAACGTCTCAGCAGCCAGTGGGTCTTTATCACATGAAAGTGGACCAACAGTGCCAAAGCCACACATCAGTATTACGTGCCTTCTTACCGGGGCACCAACATCGGGTGTTCACAAGCATTCACAATCTCTTCATTGTGGTCTTAACTTTGTTATGTACAGTCTGCGTCACCCTTCCTGCAGCTTTCATGGGATACCAAGTAGCGCGTCAACTGCTTTGGATCGAGGGCAAAGACATTCAAAAAAGGGTTAAAGTTCTCAGTGGTCCCTTTGATCTGAGCCAAATTTCAAGTCATGTGACACCAGAAACTGCACACCCGGGCAGTGATCCATGCTACAATGCACGCCTCGTAGACCTACCTGAGACAACAGATTCAGTCCTTTCAGAAGAAGTTCCAGACATGCACATTACTTACTGTACCACCTTAGCAGTGGAATCTAAGTTGAAGAAGACAAGTATACCTGAGAATGTTATTCTAGGCAATGTTAGAGAAATGACGAAGGATGATGATGCTGTTATTGAGGAAGCCGCTGACAATACTGCAAAGCAACTTGCAGATGGATGGCTCACATGGGCAAAAACACAGCAGCCACCCACCACATCACAAGTTCCAAAAAACACTGAACAGAAACCTTGTGACTTAGTCGCTTGTGCTCCAAAGCAATGGCAACTTTCAGTCCAAACAAAAGAAATGGAAGCTTCTGGTCTCAACACATCCATATTGTCTCCTTTCTGTGATACCTTCCCAGAATTTGACTGTCAGGGTCATGAGTTTCCTCCAGTAGAAGAACATACCTGTGACCCCTACTAACCTGTTTACACTGATGCTGTATTTCAGGCCTTGGATCTATATGGCCCATAGTATTCTACTGTTGATGTAGATATTATGAAGGGATTCAAGGAACTTATCTGTCAATATCCTACTGCATTTCTTCTCCCTGGGAGTCCACTCAGAGCTGTCAAAGGGTTTGAACAAAGAATTGACACAGCAGATGCACCTCCCATCTATAGTCACCCATACAAGAAAAGCCCAGAAGAACTCAGAGCAATCAAAACAGAAATCGAACGGATGCTCAAGCTCAAGATAATACAACCGAGTCAATCAGAATGGAGTTCCACATGGATCCTGGTCTGCAAACCTCCAGAAAAGGGTAAACTGCAACCTCCAAGATTTGTGGTGGACTATCGTCACCTCAACAGTGTGACAGGAGGAGATGGTTATCCTCTCCCATCCATCTCAAGTGTTCTGGATGCTGTCAACCAAGGAAAAGTATTTGCAAAATGTGACTTGGTCAGTGGATACTGGCAGATTTCCGTCAGACAGTCAGATCGACACAAAACTGCACTCTGTACAAACCTGGGATTGTATGAATTTCTAAGGCTTCCCTTCGGATTGAAAACAGCACCAAACACCTTCCAGCAGATTTTGAACACTGTATTTGCTGACTATTTGCACAAGCGGCCTGTTGTTTATGCGGATGACATACTTCAGCGGGCAATGACAGAAAAGGAAGCCCTTGAACAGTATTCCCTGTTGTTTGAGAGACTAGTTAAAGTTGGCATGCAGCTGAAACCTTCCAAGTGTATATTCTTTGCAAGGGAAATCGAAATACTGGGACACCGTATCACCTAAGAAAGTCGAACACCGATAAGTAAAGGAGTAGAAGCAATCTTATCAATGCCCACACCAGCTAAAATTTCTGCAGTCAAATGTTTTCTTGGACTCTGTGGATATTTCAGAGACTTTATTCCATGTATGTCTACCTAAACACAAGCCTTGCGATCCCTCCTCAAGAAGGGTGTATCATTTCAGTGGACAGAAGAAACAGCGAGAGAGTTACTAGACTTGAAGCAAGCAATCACTGGCCCTGATGTTATGCTGTTCCATCCTGATTGGAATGCTCCGTTTGAATTACATGTGGATGCTAGCAAGCTTGGATGTGGAGTAATGTTGGCTCAAGAGAAGGATGGCATACTTTGCCCCGTCAGATTTACATCCCAAGCATTTACACCAGCTGAATCACGTTGGACAACTATGCACCAGGAACTCTTTGCAGTGAAATGGGGACTTGAACAGTTTTACTCTTATATTCTAGGCTGAAGAGTTAAACTGGTAACTGATCATGCAAATTTTAAATGGTTGACTACAATGGCACCACAACAGGCAAAAGTTGCAAGATGGTGCATGAGTATGGCTGAGTTCGACTTTTTCATCGAACACAGAAAAGGGGAAAGAAACGTCGTTCCTGATGTCCCCAGCCGTCACCCTGCCAAAGAGAACATTCCTGATGATAATGTTGTCATACCTCCAGAGAACGCTGCTATCGCATTTATTTTATCATCATCGCAACCTCAGTTGATGTTCCAAACCACACCCCTGAACTTGTTCGTGGAACATTTAAAAATGCCTATGGCTTGTCTATACAATGCATGTCTTATGCCTCAAACTGATGGCTTCAACACTGTCTGTCTTGCTACAGCTCCAAAGAGAGCCAAGCATGCAAAGGAGTCTCACGTCAAAAATTCAACCACAAGTCAGACCAAGACTCAAGAAGTCGGTAAATCTCTAGAAAGTTCATTGTCAGACTGCAATTTTCAAGACTTTGAAAATTTCGAATCTTTGAACCGCAATCATTCGAGTTTTGCAAAGCAACAAATACAGAATTGCTGTTGCAATCTATTAATCAAGTTTCATACCTCAAATCAAGGTATGTCAGCAATCAAGAACATTCCAAAGGAACATTTGCAGTGGGTTAAACAAATGGCAAAGCACTCGGCTGTTATTGACAGTTTGTTAATGTATCGAGATGAATTTATGGAAGACCCAAATCGCTACCGTATTTTGGTTCCCAATGAAATTAACTTCAGCGTCACCTAAAAGTATACCATGACTCACCAGTTGGTATGCGTCGAGGGTGGGAAGCTACCTACGGATCCCTTTCACATGACTTCTATTGGCAGAACATGGCTAAGCATGTGCGGAGCTGGATCAGGCGATGCCCCGCCTGTATCAAATTTAAGTCTACTGATCCCAAACATAGACCGATGCAAATTCGCATCTATGACCGTCCCTTCAACACCATTAGTATAGACTATGTTGGACAATTGCCTACTACCCCAACTGGTAACAAATGGATTCTGACTGCTGCTTGTCCGTACTCTAATTTCTTGCGTGCAATTCCAGTCCCAGATAAACAAGCAACTACTGGCGCACGAGCCTTGTTTAATGATGTCTTCTTGCAGTATGGCTTTCCAGCAGTCTTGCAGAGTGATCAAGGAGGAGAATGGCTTAATGCAGTATTACGCTAGCTAACAAAACTTCTCTCTATTGAACACATTATTACGACTAGTTACTGTCCACGCTCGAATGGAAGTACAGAACGCGTTCACAGATGGTTGAATGCAGCTGTAGGAATTTACTGTGAGAAATATCAGGAACGCTGGGAAGAATTTCTGCAGCCAGCGGTATATGCCCACAATGTATCTCCAATCCCTGGTACAGGTCAAATTACTCCATTCTTCCTGGTATTTGGATGTAATGCACCATCACCAGAAGTCATTACTCTAGACGTACCTGTAGAAACTCTCTCAAGAAGCTCTTATGCAGAGCAGCTTGCGTCTCGTATGTGCGAAGCACAAAAACTGTTTAACAGCATCAAAGCAGATATGAAGAGAACTCAAAGAGAATACTATGATAAATCATCCAGAGAACTTAACATAGCTGAAGGAAAGCAAGTTTATGTTAGAAGACCACCTCCAAGTTCACAACCCAAAGGATCAGCCACATGATTCATCCGTAGATTTGATGGTCCTTACACTGTTATAGGACATGTTCACGGTCACCAGGATCTGTTACGACTTCAACACAAATTCACTGAGGATGAGCTTAGAACCGTAAACATTGAAAAGATCATTGTTGTGCCAGATGAACTTTCAGAAGAAGCTTCTGATCTCAGAAATTATGAAGACCAACCACCTAACCCACAGGCTGTTACCACTCCACAATGACCCGCCCATAAGTGCACAGCAATTGATCCTGATTTAGCAAAGTTAGCATTTTCTTTTGGACAATATCTGAATAGTCTACCAGGTGCAAAGGAATATGCCTCAGAGGCCTGCAAAGTGGTGTACCAACAGATTCCCGATGGCCAGGAAATTTTGAAACCTTATGGAAAGCTAAAAGGACTGATTTCAAAGTGCCCTGATCTATCTATGTCTGGCAGATCACATGGTGGAACTTATATATTAACACTTGATAAAGACATGTTTACACCTTTAGTTTCCGAAAACTAAAATCCCTTTTAAGAAGGGGTGGGCTTGTGAGGATTTTGGACTGTTAAGATTTTCTTGTTAAAGTGTTTCACATTTATTCATCTGTCAACCTTATTCATCATGTAGGCTTTTGTTGTAAGTAAACTCCTTTTAAAAAGGGATGGACTGTAGTGGAATCATGGGACAACTACGTCACATGATCACAGAACACATGGGGCAAATGAGTCTTGTGTCATGTCAACGCTTTCTACTGAGATCACAGTTTATTTACAATATAAAGTTTGTGTTGCAACATTCTCGTCTCTTTCTTGTGCTAATTCCCTGCAATACGTCTACACCCTGAGGACCACCTCGCTTCTCAGTTACATAGGTCGGACATTAGTATGTCCTCCCAAATATGGCATGACATGGCATGTGGTCAATGGTGTTTAAAGCCAGAGTAACAGGTATAGTACATGAAGATGAAGTGATAAGGAATTCTATGAACATGCACCTCATATTCAGAGGGAGCCATAAGTTCTTCATGCTAAGGGGACCCGCACATTGTACATATACAGGTCGCTTATTTATTACTATGAATGCAAGGCCTCATTACCAACACTTACCTGTTTAAGTCCAAATATCAATCCTACAAGAATTCCTGTGACTATTCCTAACTGATTTAGTACACCAAGAGCACCTCGTAATCTGATTGGAGCAATCTCTGACAAATATACTGGGGCGACAGCAGTATTTACACCTGTTGAAAACATGCACCAGTCAATTTAAATTAGTGTCATCAGTTGTATATTTGAATATCTTATGAACAGTCACAATTATACAAAACGTATTCAAAACAATTTCAATTTCAGTTTTTCTATCAATGTCACATATTCAATTTAAGTAGAGATCTACAGATCCATAGTTTTAAAGGACCTACTCTGCAGAAATAGTTTCGTCTTTCCGAGAAAAACAACATTTTCAGTCTAACCTTCAGACTCAATTTAGCAAGTCCCAACTGGGCTGAAAATTGACCATTTTCATTTGATTTGCACTTTGGAACAATTGAGTGCAGAAAAGTAGTAACACAACCAGCTCATTGCAGAGCTATCCCTCATCCAAAACACACAATTTCAAGAGTAGTGGACTAATCCAATTGTTTGGTGGTAAACAAACCAGAGTATTCTCCAATGTTGAGTTGGTCGGTCAGTGAAAAGGACTGAAGGCTTTTGTGCAAAAAGGGCATACCGTATATAGCATTTTGGGCCGATTTTTATTTTTTTGCAGGATCGAGCTAATTTTTGGCAGACTGACTTGTTTTGACATGAAAAGCATTGTTGCAGTTTTCCGAGCGGCATCTTTTAGAGCTAATCCTTCGAAGGTGGATTTTGACGCGGCGCAAACTTAAACGGTTACTTTTAGCAGCTTCGACAGCATGGTTTTTTTTTAAAAATAGATGTTTTGATTTTTGAAAGAAGTAGAGAAACAGACCGGAAAAAAATATCGACCGACCTCGTATCGAACCGGTGTCACGACAAACAAACTCGAATACGGCTTGCGAAGCAACAGTAAGAGAATTGTGTAATTATATGAATAATAAAACTAGCGGCAAATACCACGCTTCGGTGACTTCATCATTTAGCAAAACAAAAGGTTCCTTTTGGTTTTCGCTCAACAAAAGATCTCCAAGATACCCCTGGAAAACTGAGTTTTTTGCATACGTTATTTCTCAAAAACGAAGCGCAAATCAACAAAAACAATTACGCAGCGATTCTTTTCATGTCAAAACTTTGCTTGAATTTTAAGCCATAAAACCAGGTTAGCATGTACCATTTTTTCATTTTACCTAAGAGAGGAGGCCCTAACACTCAGTTATTTGACAGATTCCACCACGTGTTTTTTTTTGGCAGAAGCCAGGCCTACAATAATCCACACCCCACCTGTACCCTGTGTGCAAAGACTTTTGCCGAGAAATATGCTAATAAGAGACACAGAGCAATTGATAATGTCGGCTTATTTGTTAAATTGTTAATTACTGGCGATTTCTGCGTGACAGCAGGTTGAATGACTACATCAAACAACACAACGGACCACAAACGTACAATAGCATAAGAATGATCAGCACTGATTCTTGGGGGATTCAAATTCACTATTTGCATAATGGCCATCTAAACGTAATGGAATACTGTTGAAATGGCAGAAAAGAAATGCTAAATGCTAAAAGCGGTCCACTCGACTTCGGGACCAAAAATAATTTTCCTTCATTTTTTGTCAGTGAAAAGGGTTTGACACACATATATTTTTTGCTTTGCTACGAGCCAAAATTGAATTTCGTTTTCATACGAATTTTAAGGCACATTCATTCGCTGGTAAGCTTAGAATTTTTCGAAAAGTTTTCATATTTCGTCAGTCAAAGTAATGAATGTACCTTAAAATTCGTATGAAAACGAAATTCCGTGAGCTGCATTTTAGGCGACGTAGCACGCTTCACAAAATCGGTGAATTTCACCTTTCTGATCACTGTCGACAACCTCAGTTCGGCCAAAATTCAATTTTGGCTCGTAGCAAAGCAAAACTAAGGAATTGGAAAATAATAAATTGCTTTTTATTTATATGTGTCAAACCCTTTTCACTGACAAAAAATGAAGGAAAATTATTTTTGGTCCCGAAGTCGAGTGGACCGCTTTTAGCGGGACTGCCACTTTAGTTGTTTTATGCTTAGGTAGCGCTTATATTTCGAGTTGAAGTTACTTAATGACAAATACAGTCTGTGATAGCACTTTTGGTCATGCATTCAACTGCTGGCGTGATTTTGATTTTTTTTTCAAATAATTTTTTGATGAGTACCTGATCGTTTGTCCAAACTGATGTTTGCATAAAGTGAAAGACCTACCCTAGTATAGTTAGAATCTAAAACCTTTTGGAATCCCGAGAAATGGCACATGGCCAAGCTGACAATTGTTTTCACCGACCGACTAACCCAATGTTTTTGTTTGTTTGTTTTTTTTGCATTTACTAGTAAATCAAAGTTTATATTTTTTATTTTCTATCTTTTTTAAAATTTATTTTCACTTATTGCAATACCATTACATTAGATACGAAAAAAAGATGCCTACTCTACTTACAAGAGGCATCGAAATAAAACTCTTCTTCTTTTGTTGAGGCAGTATATAAATAATATTTGGCTATAATCAAGCAGAGGTTTAAGCCAAGATGACGAGCGAAGTTGTCTGTCACGCCATACATTATTTCATTTTTATCGAGAGTGATCCTACCTCCGTTTTTGGAGCTCCACCAATTAGTAAAAAGAGACCAAAGACGGAAGGAAGGCTATAAATGAGTTGTATTGTATGTTCTTTTCGACTGGCTTCTTTCATCCTTCTTTCGGCTGTAGGCGTAACGAATTTACTCTTAACAAAGAATTTAGTTGCTGATCTGCAAGAGAGTTTATCTAAAGGTATCTTATCCTTCTCAGAACGTTTTTCTAAAGGTTTAGTAACATTTCCTTTGAGAATATTGATCCATTTTTGAGGGACTGCGTAACATAGACCGAAACAGTTTAAGAAGTGTGTTTTAACTTTGAACTTGCTGCAGAATTCCTCAAAAGTTAGCAATCTGTTACCTTGAAAAAAGTCTTCAATTTTAGTTAATCCAGCATCGTGCCATTTTTTGTAATAAATGGAATATCCTTCTGTCTTAATGTGATGGTTGTTCCAAACAATTTCATTTAATACCTGCTTTTTGTTATTAGGAGTACTGCAGTTAATTTTTTGCCAGGCGCACAGAGCTTCTTTGTAAAAATCAATCGGTATATCAACTTTAAGTAGCTTTAAGTCAAAATTACATTGCAGAAGAAACAGACCACCAACTGGTTGTAGGTAGGAAAGATGGATATGACTCCAACTTGCGGTTCCATTGCTGTCACTTAATCTTCTTACCCAAACGACTTTAAGCGCTTCAATGATTATTTGAAAATCAGGCATGTCTAGCCCTCTCTGCTCTTTCAGCCCTATCATTGTTCTGTATTTAATTTTAGCTTTCTTGATCCATACAAATGGAGTGATTGCTTGATTTACCATGGCGATGAATTTTGTTGGAAAAGTTAGAACAGATGTGTTATAAACGAGTTTGGGAATTGCTAAGGATTTTACAATCGTTATGCGACCATAAAGTGTAAAGTTTCTAGGATACCACAAGTTAAGGAGGCTTTCCATTTTGATTAGTTTCTGTTCAAAAATTCTTATTGCAAACAATTTCATCATTATACGAGAAATTAATTAACTCAATGTTGGAGAACACTCTGGTTTTGTACACCACCAAATAATTATATTAATCCAATATTCTTGAAATTGTGCTTTTTTGGACAAGGAATAGTTCTTACATAATTTGGTTGGAAACTACAAAATTTCTGTGTTTGATAGTTGCAGCATGTGAATCAAATGGAAATGATTGACTTTTACTACAGCCTACTTATATGCAAAAGTAGGGCAAATTTTGTTTTATTTTTTTATTATTTTTTATTAGTCTTACCACACTATGTTTGATTTTTGTAGGTCAACATTTGCTCTTAACCTCAGCAATCTGTGCCACAAATTCACAACCAAGCCCAGAAGGTGTGGAAAGTCTAATTAAACAGACCTACAATGTACTAAGCTAAGGGTAAATTGCAAACAACAAAATATAACCTTACCACTATTAAAGCCAACAATAAGGCGTCCAGTAATAAGTAATGATGGTGCTTTAGCGTGGTATGAGAAAAACATCATCATAGAGCCTAACAAGGCTGGTAGATTGTTCAACAATAGGGTTCTTTTACTGAAGAGAAAAAAAATTAAAACAGGTCTTCTGATGATTGGATATGCGGATTTTTTTATCTCATAAATAAATGAAAGTTTAAGGCCATGGTGGTATAAAACATGTGCATGTGTTGATTAAATCACTTTACAGCATCAACAATGGATAAAAAGTGCACAACAACAATCACAGGGTCTCACAAGTGTGTTAGAGAAAAACCTTTAAGAGTACTTCACAAGTCAGGGACCACAGAGGCCATTATTTTTAAATTGGAAGGGCTAAAAAATCTGGTAAAGAACCCTAACCCTAAAACCACTAAGGGGTCACTGTTTTGCCATTATTCATGCATCCAGTGCCCTAGACACTCAACCCAAGCAAAAAGTGCTCTAGCCCTTCCAGCCCCTCCCTTTTGTGGTCCCTATAAGTAATAATAACTTTGGAATACATTGGACAATGGTACATTTACATTGTGTTGCTCCAGACAATATCAATACCCCTTTGTCAGTTTGAACTGTCCCACCCCAAACAAACTTTTTCAAACTTTCCTTTTAAAAGTTTTCATTTTTGAAACCCACTACCCCCTTGGAATTTCCATTAACCTTCCTTGAGGTGGGTATAGATATTTTCTGGAACTCCACATTTCAGTAGGAAAGCCTCATGAAATGCAAGTAATGGAGATATTCTATCCTGCCTTGCATTTAGTGCATGTGGACCTGCTCAGGAATCAAGAAAGGCCTGCTCCTTTTAGAGCAAAAATATTGGAAAACAATCATCTGATATTTTTCAGACGAGCAGAACCTTTGATTTTGTGCCCAATAGTCACCTTACTGAGTAGCACCCTCTTTACTTTGAATCCATGGCTAACTGGTACCTCACAGAGTAGTGTATGCTTTGATTTGGTACATGTCAGGCTTCTAGCCAGGATTTGAAAAGTGGGCATCCAAAATGTGCTATAGGGTCGGTCTGCCAAATGAGCAATTTTTAAGACAACATATGAAAAATAAAACAATTTTCTTTAATAAGTGGCCATCCACAAGATGCCTGAATGCCCATCTGGCTAAAAGCCTGCAGGTACACATTCAATAGTCAACTTACTGAGTTGTACACTCTTTACTTTTATGACTAATTGTATGTTACAGGGCACATTGTGTAGTGTACACCATCTTGATTCTATGCTCAATAGTCATCTTTCTGAGCAGCGTCACTCTTTACTTTGATTGGTAAGTGGCACATTTCAGGGAAGTGCACACTTGAATTTTGTTACTCGCCAAGTAATTAAAAATTAAAATGATTTTTTTGGTTTTAAAGGTACTATAATTATGTATAAGTAGTGCACTCTTTGCTTAAATGACTAATCAGTTTGTTACAGAGTGGTGTACACTTTGCACAACTTTGAATCTTCTTGGTTTTAGGGGTCGGTACAAAACGTGGACCCCTCAATCTGGACCCCCTACTAAACCCCTTCTGGACCCCTATTTGGACCCCCTGGACCCCCATCTTAACCCTTCTGGACCCCCTTCTGGACCCCCATCTGGACCCCTTCTGGACCCCCATTTGGACCCCTTCTGGACCCCCATTTGGACCCCCTATTTTCTCTTCTGGAAAATACGAGCTCTATTTGGGTCGAGACAAAACATGGACCCCGCCAATCTTGACCCCCTACTGGACTCCCTTTTGGACTTTGACCCCTTCTGGACCCCTTCTGGAGTCCCTTCTGGAGTCCCTTCTGGACCCCCATTTGGACCCCCTTCTGGACCCCTATCTGGACCCCCTATTTTTTCTTCCAGAAAATATGGGCTCCTGATTTAAATAATTTAACTTAGAACATAACTCCATGAAGTCTATTAATTTAATCGGTGAGCAAAATGTGAAAAAATTAATGAATTCATGTAGCATTGTGTGTAGAATAATATAATGGCTGCGGCTGCACTATGAGAGTTAACTGGGTTATTTCTAATTAATGAATTACGATTAACCGGGTAACTGAAAAATTGTGAGTGGCCACTATTTTCGGCAGTTCATTGAACTTAAACCGGGTTAATGGTTAACATGGAAATTAATTAAAGAACAATAGGTTTTTAACCGAGTGAGGTTAATTTTAAACTACCTTTCTGTGTGGTCTAACCCAGCATAGTGGTCTCTTATCAGTGCCGTGCCTTGCCTTTTTCGTGAAATGTGTCAGTCATCATGGTCTGTATGTGACATGTTGTTCACTGTGGCACAAACAAGTGCATAATCCTCTACTGGCCATGGCAAGTGGTAACAACAGTTTGAAACAGTTTTATTACTAGAACGGATTTCTAGTTTTTTCCTAATATGTGTTGGCTATACCATATCAGTCAAGTTTGCAAGGAACCTTCACACCTGAACCAGGGCCTGAACAAGAAGCACTCATTCACCTTAGAAGGTGAAATTTTAATCGACCTCTGCAAAGAACACAAGAATATGTCAAAGCGAAGGGGCAGTTCGTTAAAATGGCAAGAAATGCAGATGAATGAATGAATTCATGAACAATGTTAAGTGAGCTGCATTTTCCAAACATAAAAGCTGTAGACTGAAAGCGTTTCCCAGTTCCTAGATGCCATAATTCACACTTCTCTGTTGATAAAGATGTTCAGGAGCAAATGTTTCTTTTTGTCATAAATGAAAGAATATGACAAGTTCTTAGTGAAAGGACTCGATGTTCATTCTGAGGTGCTCTCTATAACAGCCACGGTATTAAAGTCACGCATGGCAAGATTCCTAGTGATTTCTCAAATCCTGGCTGATTTTTCAGATAGAGTCAAATTCGAGGACGATTCATTCGATGGCGATGGAAAACGCTCTGACGTCTACACAAAATCAACATCGTGTTTGAAAGAACTGCCTTGGAAATTCATGTATAGTGCGCATGAGAAGGAAGACAGACGGCCTTATCCATGAATGTAAAGAGACTGAAGGACACGAAAACAAAGAAAAAGAATCAAGAAAATAAAAGACCATAGTTCTCAAAGTCTGTCGTTTTGTTGGTTTATCCATGTCATGACATCAATAATTGAGTTCACTCACTTCATAACCAATTTCAATGCAGCCGCCCATTAAATATAACCCCGTTGTTTTGTCATAACCAACCTTTAACCGGGTTAAGTTTTTTGGGAATTTTAACCAGGTTTCTTAAAAAATAAACTCAGTTAACTCCAACTACAGCCATCATATTATTCACAATGCTGCAAGAATTCATTGTTTCTTCACATTTTGCTCCCGGATTAAATAGACTTCATCATGTTATGTTCTAAGTTTAATTATTTAAATTATTTAGCAATAGCCAGGCCTTGAAAGCTAATGAGATCGTTCAAGCTATGAAGTGAACAGGTCAAAGGCACTCTCTTTATCTTGGTTTACTTCAGGTAATAAATCTTCAATGTGCAGAGTTCCATGAAGATAAAACTGCTACGTTGTACATGTAGAAGGGAGCAACTCACCTGCCTAGTGAACTGGCAATGACTGGACCAACAAGAGCACCAGACATTCCACCAACAGCAAATATCGCCACAGCTGTGGACCACATCAAACTTGTAAACTCTGTGTGTTTATTGAAATAATTCCTTATGTTCTGTTCAAAAACACAAACAATTGAGAGTCAAATGAAATACAGTCAAACTTCTCCTTATAGACACCTCCCCCAACACAAACACAGTTCCCTTATTCCCAATGAAACCAGATTTATCTAATAATAAGGACACTTATCTCTGCCCCAGCCCTCACCACACATTTTTCACATTTGCATCTTGTTACAGGATTTGAAGTACAAATTTAATCAGGGCTTGCAAAAACAATTGAATTCTAGCTTGCCCTTTGAACAATTAAGCAGCTCTCAAATCTTGCTTGCCCTAGGCAAGTCCAAGTTTATTTTTAAGCGATGACATCATAAGTCATCGCGAGATGCTGGACTGTGACATTCCTTTGGATAAATGACTTCATCCTTATGTCACATGATTTATCCTGAATCAAAGTGAGGAGAACTGGGAACTAAACTCGTTTCCTTACAAACTGCCATCTTGATTTTCGGGCTTACACAGTATTTTGCGAAACAAAACAAAACTGTATTTTGCAAAACGAGCTCTTGGAAGACGCTAACGATATGTAACTTATTTCTTCTGATTTTGTAGATACCACTCGATGCAGTGATGATTTTTGAACATAGAGCTTGAGCCAAAAGGTCAGAAGTGCCCTCGTTTCGCAAATTACCAATATGTATTTTGCAAATCGAGCTCTTCAGAGACTCTAAAGATATGTAATTTACTTCCTCCAATTGTTAAACACTTTTGATAGATTTTAAAAATGGTCCTGTAACCAGGTGGTTGATTCATGATTGAAAAACGTTACTGTGGTTTAAAAATGTAAAAATGTTAGTAAAAATTCTTTTTGTAAAAGTCCCAACGTTTTGGCTAAAACTTCAGCCTTCATCAGGGGAAAGTGACAAGGAATTTGTTGAAAAGGCACGTTCTTATACTATGCAAATCGGCAAATTGGAGCTAATTATGTTCTGTCCCTAATCTTCAAAGATCTTATGTAGAAGCACAAATTGACACAACAGACGTATTTTAGAAGCATGGGAAATTAACACTTGTAGGAATCCGCTGAACTGTGATGATGGTATGCATTTGCCACACAAATTTTTAAATTTAGCCCTAGGGGACAGAACATAATTAGCTCCGCTTTGCTGATTTGCATAGTATAAGAACATGCCTTTTCAACAAATTCCTTGTCACTTTCCCCTGATGAAGGCTGAAGTTTTAGCCGAAATGTTGGCACTTTTACAAAAAGAATTTTTACTAACATTTTTACATTTTTAAACCAGAGTAACGTTTTTCAATCATGAACTTTACATAGATACAACTTGATGTAGTGATGATTTTTGAAGAAAGCATTTGAGCCAAAAGGTCAGAAGTACCCCGTTTTGCAAATTACTGATTTGTATTTTGCAAAATGAGCTCTTCAAAGACTCTAAAGATATGAAACTTATTTCTTCTGATTCTTAAACACTTTTCGTAGATACAACTCGATGTAGTGCTGATTTTTAAGCCGAGAGTTAGAGCCAAAAGGTCAGAAGAGCCCCATTTCGCAAATTATGTTCAATTTCATGCACAGTAAGGATGCGCAGAAACAATAAGCACATACATCCTTAAGGTTGTAAAAATGGCAAAATAACTAAATAATATTAAAAGTTAGGGGAGAAACTACTTCTTTTGGTGCTTAATTTAGGAGTTTTGACTTTATTGTATTGAATTAAAACCAACATCAATGGAAACGAATGAAAGGGTTTTGCTCACTCCCACCACTCCTCTGTGCATTATTTTTTCATCCTGTTTCATTCTCTTCAATCTCCTCACTCCACAGACAGGTTGTACCTTCAGTTACTTCTAGTTACATTTTAAGAATCCCATTGTTTGTTTATTTTGCAATTTCTAGCCAGAATTTTTGAAATGGTAGTTAAACATCATAATTGCTTCTGCATGCATTGCATGACATTTATTTTATTTAGTTCAAACACAACTTGCCCCGACCCTCGCCCATTGGGCAAGTGAGAATGAAAAGTTAATTGCCCAGCAGGAAAATCTGCTTGTCCCAGGTGACCAGATGGCACTTTTTTGAGTGCTCTTAATGTATTACAGTGGCTGAGAAACACAAATCCCCTATGGCTTAGCTTATTATTCATTTACTACAAAGGGTAGCATGGATAATGCAGTGATGAGTGTATTTGCCTCCCAAAGAGGTAGCCCAGGTTCAATTCTTGCCTGGTAACATAGGTTAGTTGGGTTTGTTGTTGGTTATCCAATCTCTTCCAAAGAATCAACATGTCCAAATTCCAAGTCGACCAGAATAGAGGACCTGCATGAAAACTAGCTACCTCTCTAAATATTGCAATTTGTTAATTAACTAATTTGTTTACTTATTTCTCTAGAGGGAGCAACTACACAAACAAGATAATCACAGGGGTGTGCTTTGTTTTATCAATTTCTTGTTTCTTTTAGAGGGGAGGAAGCAAATACAATTCTATGAAAAAACAATTTTGTTCTGTGTTTCTTCATCCTTACTTTGGTAGGTTTTATTTAACTAACTGGTCTTTAAGGTAGTCTATAATGTTGGAAAATTTCATATTAAATGTTAAGTCAGTCTTGAAAACATTGAAGTTGTTAACCTCAATTCTGAACTGAACTACATGGCTTTGTTTTCCTTATTTATTTCCAACATCTCAGTGTTCTTAGTTGATTACGTACTCAGTCAGCAAACCCAGTTTCAACTGAGATCATTAAATTTGATCACAAACTTGACTGAGAGAGTGTATATGATCTTGGCAAACTTCAGGCATATCACAGATATCCTTACCCACCAGAAATAATACTGTACATTCATATAATTTTGAAGTACAAAGTTTAAGACAGAATGATCATGCAAGAGGTAATAATCAGTCTGTGTAAGCTAGAGGGTAATGGTTGGGTTTAAAAATTCATTCAACTAGGCAGCTGGAGCGATCCTACTTATGATTGGCTGCATAGAGTTAGTTTCTTGTCAGGACTTTCAATTTTGGCCATAACTCAGATTTCTTACTAAGAGAAGGAAGACTTGTTGACAGAAATTAGGGTACTACGTACAAGTACGCAAGACAAACAAATTTAAACAAGAGGGATTATTTGTTGTATGAGTGCACTTGTTTCAAAATGCACCATTTAATAGTGTAATCAGTACCAATCCATGTAAGTTCCCTAATTTACTTTTTGTCGGGTATACCTTTCCAAAAATGATTATTAATTTTCATACATGGTGTCCTCACTGTATCTACATACTTGTGAGGACATTGCAAGAAAACTATGGCACAGTTTTGGGAAATGACATACCCAGCCACTGTTAATTCTCAACAAAAATAACAGAAAAAAAAGGAAAAAATCCTTTGTAGCAGATTTGAACCAAGATGGTAGACAAATACTCTACTCCTGTGTCCTGCCAACTGAGCCATCATGGCATCATATATATATATATATATATATATATATATATATATATATATATATATATATATATATATATATATATATATATATATATATATATATATATATATATATATATATATATATATATATATATATATATATATATATATATATATACTGAGTCTCATCTCCCACCATCTTGGAAACCTACTGATGTTGTACCTGTCCCCAAGGAAAAGCTGGTGAAAGATAGCAATAAAAATCTTCACCCCGTTTCCCTTCAGTTTTATCAAAGATAACCAAGGAATTCGTCGTTGAGCAGCAGGTTGAGCCAGCCATGCTTAAAAAGATCAGAGAACCAGTATGGAGCCATTCCTAAATCATCAACCATGCACGTGTTAATTAGTATGCTTGACTCATGGACCAATAACACACTGACGGAACCGGTTCTACCTTTAGAGTGGTATTTTTTGATTATAGCAAAGCTTTTGATCTGATTGATCATGCAATTCTTGCTAGGAAACTGACATCCTTGGACATTCCCTATAGCACCTTCTGGATCATCAACTTCCTGAAGGACTGTAAACAGACTGAGATTAAACTAGATTGTGATTTCATGTCGGAATGGAAAGATGTACTAGCTGGAGTCCCTCAGGGAACAAAATTGGGTCCACGGTTATTCATTCTTATGATAGATGATGTTGGTGCCCTTGATATAGATCTTTGGAAGTATGTAGATGACACAATGATTGCCAAGCCCATTCCAAAGAACAGGGCGAACAAAATCCAAGATGCAGTAAATGACTTAATTCCTATTAGTCCTCAGTAAAAAGGTTTCAACTTGACAAGAGGAAATGTAAAGAAGTGCACATATCCTTTACTAAGAGTGACCCAGACTTTCCACCCATCATCATCAATGGGAAGGCTATCAATGTTGTACATTCTGCCAAATTGCTCCGCCTTAATATTTCTAATGACCTAAGATGGAACTGTCATATTGCAGAAATATTGAAAAAGGGGTCCATCGACTGTACTTTCTTAGACAACTGAAAGGGGCTAACATTGCGCCCAAAGACGTTGTGACATTCTATACCACCTGCATTCGTCCTATCATGGAATACGCAGTATTCCACCATGGCCTCCCCAAGTACCATGCAAGATCTGATCAGCTTGAATCTCTACAGAAGCACGCATTCAGGATTATTTTTCCTTTGTTGTCCTCTAGGGATGCTATGCCAGCAGCAAACCTAATCAGCCTCAGAGAACACTGCTGTGGTATATCAGCAAAGCTTTTTGCCAAAATAATTAGCAATCAAGATCACAAGCAGTAGTAAATGGAGCATTCGACAAATACCACCAACCTCTGCTGCCGCGGCTCGCCTCGCCGGCTCGGCTCGCTTCGGCAGCAGGAGGTGGGTTGTATTTGTCGAACATTCCATGCATTACTGAGGGGCACCATCAGTAACCCTTGCTTTGTCTCCACCCCCTTTTGAACATTGCCCCTCGGCAGCGGGAGGTTGGGGACCGCTCTGTTTTTAGATTCTGGGACAGGCAAATCCACATTATGTTTAGAGTCTCACCTTCAGCTTGACTCAAAAATAAGGCGGAATTTGCCCACCCCTAATCTGAGCTTGCCCGTCCCCAGAACTCTCATTATCCTTGTATGTTAAAGCACACGAAATAATTAAAGATTAGCGGTCTTAGACATAACAAAATGGGCTGCGGTAGACATGGATTCCTCAACACAAGCCACATGAAAAACAAAAGAGCAAGACCGGTGAGGAAAGAAGAGCCTATCTGCGGCTTAGTAAAAAACTTCAATACAGAAAGAAAGAAAAACGCTGTCAAGACTGTATATCTGTTGGAAACGACGGTTGGAATCATGCAAAGTTTAGACCCACAAGAATTGGTCAATTTTCTCTTGTCAAAATAAGTATGAAATTCTTGTGTGCCAAATCTGTAATTAAATGTATAGCAATATTATAAAAATGGCTGAGGGTAAAAAGTCTCACAATTTCTGCAACTGTTTGGAAGAGCTTGAAGAAAACGAAATGTCCACCCGGTTGGAAGGTCTTGAAGAAGAACAAGAAAAAATGTACAACAGGTTGGAAGAACTTGAAGAAGAAAAAGATGAAATGTACACCCGGTTGTAAAAGCTAGAAGATTCTACCAAACTATTAAGAAGTTTTGCCACCTTTGAGGCAGGCTTTTTGGTTGCGAGGATAGCAGTCGCTGTGACGAGGCTAGCCTTCGGCCTTGACAAAAAATAAGCAATTGAAGCTTAGAAAAGGGCCAGTTGAGCAAAGCCAAAACTTTCCAAATACTCAAGAGAAACAACAGGAGACAAGTGGTGGTGCTTTGGAATTCTGAATGATGAAAAATTTCATTACTCTTAACTGAGTTTGTTTTTTTTTTTCTAGCCTCTTCCATCACTTGAATGATTTGATATGTTATATTTCTTGACTCTTACTGCCAAGTAGGCAGCGAAAGTTCGCTGAGAATGAAGCAAATAGCATGAATTACTACAATCATTTCTATATAAGCGAGAATTTTTATTCAAAACAGAAAAAAACAAAACTGGTGGCCACCAGAACCTCTCAGGAGTGATTTGGAATTTGGAATTTGGAGTGCACCCATCCCTCCTGAGAGATTTTCAATTTATTCTTTCCCACCTCCACACTGCTCCTAGAGCGCTAACAGACTTGTTATGTGAGCCAAGGATCTCATTATTTGCCCTTCGGCATGAGGCTGAACCGGCACTTCCGCCGTTTCCACGACCATAGCTCTACCCAACAGCCTGACACCATCTTAAGGCAATTAATCAGTTTATCCCATGGCATGGCAGCGGGGGTTTTTCACCATGCCATAGGAGGTGAAGCATACAGGTATACGATGGAAAGCCCCTGATTTTTCTAACCACAGTATACAAGTATACAACACAGAATTTGTGTCACATGTCTGAAACTCTTATATATCATTTGAGGCAAGATTTTCTACACTTGTGGAGCAAAAAAATGAGTCTTCTGAACAATATGACGTCAGGGAAAGTCCCGTAAGGCAATCAAGTGGAACTGACGATCATCGTTTCATAATATGCAAATGAAACCGCATGTTTTCAAATGTTAATTCAAAGCAGTGGGGTCAGTTATTTTTTTAATCAATTCGGCTTCGACTTTGCCACAGATATCTTTCTCCAGTTTGTCAACATCAACAATCTTTCTGCTCGCCGGTTGGCCAAGCAGCTTGGCTCAGACTTGTTCCTTCAGGAAGTTGTACTATTGAAACTCAGAAAGAATGACCTCAAACTCGTGGGCAGACACGGCGTTATTCAAAGCTTTGGATAACAATCTGTTGACTGTGTCACGTTTGGCGACGGCGAGCGTGGTAACATCTTGATGCTTTTTAATTTTTGCCTCAAGTTTCCTGCTGGCTATTATTAGCCCTGAAGAAATGAGAGCGAAACAACCACCAATGCCGCCTGATGGAACTGTGGCCGGCAGGCCAACCACAGACAGAGCCGAACTGAGGCTCGCGCTTGAAAACGTAACCGAGAGAACACTCTAACCCGCAGCACCCCAATTAACGAATTTTTTTACCCGTTTGTATTTCTACGCAATGAGGCGATGGTGGCCGACCTCTTGGTCCAAAAATTCGGCCATCTCGTCGATCTTTTGCAAATGGAAATTTTCAGCTGGTGCCATCAGTACGGGATAGAGAGGCTCCTCAGAAGGAGCGGAAGGCAAAACGTTTGCAGAGTCAAATTCCAGAGGCATGCCTTTGAAATCAAAGAGCTTGCCATGTTCATCTTTGACGCTGACAGTTATGCTATTTACATGGGCGTCTGTCGAACAGTCGCGCAACACCTGTTGAGGGGTAGAATTGTAGCTTACCTTGACATAAAGCAAGCCTTTTATGTCAAATCTAACCAAAACATCTGATCTATTCCCATTTAAAAAGTTTTTGGTCTTGTCAAGCAGATCGCAATGAATGAAATAGGTGCTTGGGCTGTTAAGCTTTTTGACATAAGAAATATCGCTTAGTGTCACCCCGATGCCAAGCAACCAAGCCAAAGCGTAACTAACTGAAATTTGTCGTTTTTTCTGTTGTGTCTTGATCCCTTCTTGTTATTTTTAGAACAGAGTGAGGTTTATTTCTTTCTACTGCAATTTTTGCCTCATTTTTATAATTTTTGAAACTCTCTGTTAGCTCTTTTGCAAGGCTCTCAACAGTATAATGCCCCTGAGGCAAAGAGGCAAGCACACCACCAGACTCTTTGAAATATATTTGCCCCACTCTTTCAAGATTATGCCAGCTATTGTACAAACTGCAAGAGAGGAGTCTGATGAAATGTACCTTCGGGAGCAGCTCCTCAAAGTACACAGTTTCTCCGTTATTTTGCACAACAATCGTAAGCACCACCATTATATTGTACAAATATAACATATTCAAAATGGATAGCACTATGTTCAAGCACTTTGAAAAATGGGCGCAAAGGCCCAATACGAAAGCCAAAGAAGCCACAGCCCAGACAAACACGTGGACCGCATTCACAAAACAGTTCCCGAATGCTGATAAAAACCAATTCGTGGCACAAATCAATATTGATGAAAATTGGAATGTGTCAGCAGAAATGTTCTTCAAGGCAGAAAAAGGTTTCCTTCAAAGCATGTTTGGTTCAGACAGGCGGTACTGGAGCCAAAAAATGAAAGCCGCTCTTGGTTTGACAGGTATGGCAGGCTTTCCATATCAGTTGTTGCCCATAAAAACCGAAAAAGGGCTGCCAATACCAGCCGTAGATTTCACAAAAACAGTGCTAAGCCTGAAAACTCTTCAACCAACTCATAAACATCGACATGACCCCAGACACCTTCTTCATGACACAATTCAGAGAAATCTTCCAACAAACAAAATTCAGGCACAACAGTGCAGCCGAATCAAAACGGTGGCTTGGCGGGCCCCACATGTCATATTGGCCCCAACAGCTCAACTTCGCTGTGTTTTGTGCAACACAGGGGTGTGGAATTTCACGAGAAATCTTTGACAGCGGGCTGGCACTGCCGCCGCAAATAAAAGCATTTTATAAATTCCCCATCTATTTCACGGTCAGGCGCATTTTGTACCAGCTTGCTGGAATTCAGCGCATCAGCACTTTGCCAGGCAATCCAACATTCAACAAATCAGACAACCATTCTGACGTGGCTTCATACAAAAGAATCTGCGACGAGTTCGGCATAAGCCCCTCAAGTGATTTTCACTTCACAAACGGGGCCAACCACAGGCTTGGAAGCATATACTTTTATGTGTTAGGCCGCTCAATGAAAACAAAAAACCCGTACCCAGGCTACAATAAATTCAGTGATGAAGGTGGGAAAGCCATCAAAGGAAATCTGATTTATTACATCAAGCCAGAGGATGTGCCCCAGTACAACTGTTTCGCCCCAAACACAGCCTCTGGGTTGACATAAGCAGGTCTGGCGCGCATAAACCAATCAATCGAAGCGTTCGTTTACTGCATCTTGGGCACACAGGTGAATGTACGCAGCAGTATTCTTGGCCAAGGCAGCCAAGTGAAAGAAGCCCAGAGCGAGTTTCTGGTGTTGATGGAAGACGCAATCAGACACCCCGACCTGGCTCAGAGCATGCAAAGGTACCAGCTGGTGGTGGATGAAGCTAAGGTAAGGCTCAACCTGGCGGTCTGCTTTGGGGCGTGGCTGATGCCTGCAAGAATGATCATCAACACAGAAAGCAGTTGGTTACAACAAAAAGCTGAAACAGGCTGTTGCTGGAATGAAACTGGGGGTTAACAATGAGGTAAACCCAGGCAGAAAAAAAGCCGCGTTCAAGCTCATGGCAGGCGGTCCATCAAAAATCAGCCCGCCCAACAGCCACCCATCTAACCCAATTCACAAAGCAGCCATGGCCGCCCAAACAGGCAAGCCAGGCACAGCATCGACTAGTCAAGCCAATGCCCAAACAACAGAACCAACGGCTGGCACTACCAGTGCCCAAACAACGGAGCCAACGAGCCAACACGAAATCAACAAAACAGCTGTCATTACAGGTAAGGTAGGGCTCACAGCATTGCTATTCATGGCAGCGCATTAACAACGATTTTTGATATATTTTTCAACAATAAAGACAACAGCCACGAAAATCAGAAGCCAGGTGTGCTCAGCAAGATAGCTAATCACTTGCCCAGCCATTTTGAAAAGGCAGCTCACAATCGCACCAATGAGCCCGTGCAGCAGAGAAGCGACTTTCGCACCTATAGCCTCAAGACCGTTTTCCAGCGCTTTGCCAGTGGCTTTCAGAGCCTTTGTTACTGAACCGACAACAACCCCAGTTGTGACTCCTGCAGCCAGAAAGATTGCGGTTACTGTCACACCATATTTTTTGAAGATCCCTTTTATTTTTTCTAAAAGAGGTATGTCTTGCTCAAGCCGGGTGTCTTGCCCAGTTTCTTCAAGCCGGGTGTCTACCCATTCTCTCTCTCTTTCACACTGCTCCACTCTTTCTTCTGCTGAAGTTCTGTCATAAGCCGAGGTATTCTTATTAATAATAATCTTCCTGTCTTCTTCATTCACTCTCTCCAGATCTGCTCTTTCTTTTTCAAGTGTTTCTATTTCTTGTTGCAGGGAAACTTGGTATATACCAAGCTTTTTCTGAAATTCTCTTTCTTCTTCCACTATTTTTGCATAAGTTTCTTTAAGTTGTAAAACTTTATCTTCGGCTTCTTCTTTTTGTTCAGGATTTCCAGATGGGTCTGATGCTTTATACATCTCCAGTGTAATTCGCCAGTTCAGAATGTCTTGTTGTTTTTTTACTGCTTTGAGAGCTCCATTCCCTTCCACTTCTTCCTCTGCTAAATCTTCATCTTCTAAAGTTTCGAGCACCTGAATACTCTCTTCCAATGGGGCTTCCTCTTTTTCTGATTGAAAGCTTTTCATATATTTGCTACGTGCCTTTATAAATTATGTTCTGCTTCCAGAGTTCTTAGTTTTCCTTTAAGTTTTTTAATTTCCCTCTCTGAACCCTCTGCATTTTCAAGATCTTCAATCTCTTGTTGTGTCTTCCTTATGGATTCTCTTTTTTCACCCATTTCTTTTTTACTTTTTTCTCCTTGTAAAGCCTCATATTGCTTCTCTTTCAATTCTTTTCGTTTTTCGTATATCGTTTGTTGAACTTTCCCATATTTAGACAGCCCAAGAACAGTTTTTATTTCTTTCGGAAGGTTTTTATTGATCTGTTCTTGACCTGTGCTTTTTTCTACGGTCATCAGGTAATACAGTTTTTTGCCATTTTAACTTGAAGTCTGCCTTTTGAGTTGCATGATACCTCAAGCTTGCTTGAGCTCATGTCTGGAAATAAATCCTTTACAGCAAGCCAGGCTTGTTCACTCAGTGTCGCCGTGCCAAAGGACATTTCTGCATAAGAAGGAGGTTTTGACAGCCCGCTTTTTTCATGCTGCGTTGTTTGCATTGGAATGTCTTCTTTACCATTAGAGACTGGTGTAGAGGCGGAGAGTGGAAGAAAAGGATTTGTTTCATTGCCGCCAGGGGTGGAAAAGTAGTTGTTTCATTGCCGCCGGAGGGTGGAAGGAAAGGAGTTGTCTCGTCGCCGCCGCCTGTTACATCATCAGAGACCTTAAGCAAACACTTGAGGCGGTTAGGTGGAGGCGGTGATGGCCGCGCGGGAGTTGGGTTGAGACCGCCTCCTCTTGGCGCGAAATTAGAATATTAAGCTTTCGTAGAAGCGGCGGCGAGCAACGGCTGTTTTGCTTTCGTTTTCAGTTGTCCAATTTGACTTTGTTCGTGGATTTTACGAGCATAATGGCAACTTTTCGAGAAGTCCGAGACCTTCTAGCTGTTGCATGCTTTGAGGACATCATAGACGAGGATGAATTTCTGTTGCTGAGGGATCTACACACGTCGAAAAATCTTTACTTTCCTTACGAAGACTGAATCAGCCTTTTCTTTACTAGTGCAACCAAGGTCACTGGCCTCTGCCTCCTCCCATTTTTCTGATATTTCTTCCATCAGAATATCCATCTCGCTATCTTCGATGTCAACTCCACTCAGTTTCGCCTGACTGTGATGTTTTCGTTTTGCCTTGAATTTGTCCAGTAGTAGTTTGAAATGTTCCTGTACGTTTTTCCGCTTCACCTGAAACTTCACGGAGGTTTCGTCATTCAGACGATCCGTGATGGCATTCCATACTTTTCCTCGATCTACAGTCCTTGGTTTGAAGATCCATGGTTCTGAAGTTCTGACTTCTTTCACTAGGATCAAATCATGTGCTTCTGTCCACTCCATGATCGAGCTAGATGAGAGAAAACAAAAGCTTATTAAAAACAGGTCCTGTCTAACGATTCACCTTTCGGAAATATTCCAAAGTTATAGAGACAAATTGGAAGAACAAAATAGCATTTTGTACCAGGAAGTACTTGCAATCTAAAGTTTTAAAGTCTACAAGACGTGAACATCACTCGGAACAATGTGAATCCAGGAAACTCACCCATTTCTTTTGCTTTTCTCTCCTTCGCTTGCCATCTTTCTTCTTCACTCACACCTCCAATGTGAAGTGAGATTTTCGCTGTAAAGCAAACGAAATATCAAATATTTGCAAAAAAAAAAAATACAAAGAGACATGTCAAAAAACATTTTTAACTTTATAAAAGAGTTTCTGTGTATTTAAGGTGCTACAAATGGGAAAATAAAGCAACCGTCTCTCGAGGCGGCCAAACCTACCTTTCTCGCCGCCGCCACTGTTGGAAGACACGGGCAACACTCAACGTGATTATGCTAATTAGCTCGAGAGCGGGAAATTTTACTTCCGGTTGGCGTCCACCTCGCCGCCTCCAGTGTTTGCTTAAGGTCTCTATCATCGTCCTCCCAGTCGTCATAAGGTTCATAAGCGGATTTTCAGAGCCGCCTTTTGACTTTGCAATATATTTCAATTGTTCTTTTTTAAATTAGAAAATAATCTTGGAAGGTTATACGAAGTTGTTTGTCACTTGCTTGACCGGCAAAAAGCCTGCTGTAGCAATCAAAGCCAAGGTTGTTTCAGCAAAACCTTCCACTCCATACTCAATCCTGCGAGCAGCACGGGGTTGAATTTTGGTTGAAAGGGATAAGAATGTATTTTCAAGGCGTCAACACGCTTATAGTCCCTGATGACTGTGCGGCCTCCAAAGATGCAAAAGGGCACACTGGTAAGCTTATGAAAGTCGGCTTTTCTCCCCGCCACACGAACATCAGCATGTGGGTGCTGACCCAGCAGCTCTCTAGCGTCGCAAAGCCTTTCCGTGAAAATGTGGCTGCCATCGTGCTGTTTTACACCCCTTTGGCTAAAACCATGCAGGCGATTCTTGAAGAATATGCATGAGAGCTTTCGCAAGATGACCTCAAGCAGCTGATTGTGAGGCTGAAAAAGCGCAAGTTCTCCCACCTGGTGTTCTCTCTTTGCCACCCTTTCACAATTGAATTGAAAGAATAAAATTACGATATATACGATGGCTGAAGTAAATGATCATACAATGGCTGAAGTCATGAGCCTTCTGGAAGCTGAACCTGACTCTAGAGTCATTCGCTGCCAGGGCCAGACATTCCAGCCCTCCATGAAGAGCTTCCAATTCTGGTTTCTACAGGCAAAGCAAAGGAAGCGATAGGCGTGCAGTTGACACAAGACAATGTTAAGCACTTGGAAGCTAAAGATGTTGAAAAGTACTACAAAAGGTACGAGAGTTATGTGGGCGCCAAGACTACTCACACCTTTGTTGATAGCTGTCTCTTGTTGTACACCAGGGCAGTTGGGATGTTTTTGCCGACTGAAGACATTGAAGCTCTGCAGAATGATCTCAAAAAAGATTACGTCATTACCAAAAAGTTCTCCACCCTTGTCAGAAGTCTTGCGTTGAGATGTGGGCGGCTGCTCATGGTAGCTAACACGGCGCTGATCACAACAAAATATATCGATTTCAGTCCACTGGAGCAGCACCGCTCCACAGTTGTTGACCAAACTGCTGAATAATTAGTAAGCATTGCCGAGCAAAACTGAATAATTAGTAAGCATTGCTCAGCATGTGGTTTTTTTCTCACCCGCTTAACCGCCGGCATCAGCTGGATTGCAAAAAAAGTGGTGAAAGAAAACTTTACCTGACTCCAGCAGCAGCGCCATGAACTATGCAAAATTTACGGCTGTCCTGGCAGGTACATGTAACATCGCACTCAAAGATTACCTTGAAGACAAAAAAATTCTTCTGACTTCTTTTTAGAAAAAGAATGTTGTTATAATATCAATGGCACATTCTTATATTTACCTCAAAAAAGTACTCAAAACTGTTGGGTTATTATGGCTTCCACAAGGGGCAACTAGAAATATCTATAGTAGGTAGATTATATTTGGAGGGATCCTGACAATGACTCCAATTACGAAGACTCTGATTTTGATCCTTTGGATACCGAATCCTTTCCACTACCAGACAAAGCCCCTCCGTCTCCTCCATATGAAGATCCACCACAGCCATACATTAATTCAAAAAAACTTTTTACACATATGCAATGGCGAGCATTGCGATGATGATCGGGGGCACGATTCTTAACGCCGCTGCTTTTTCCAGTGGCAACTATCTTGCCATTTATCTGTCTGGCGACAGCGGGAAGGCCACATTGGAGGAGAAAACTTGAGACGACAAAGCCCTTGAAGATTATCAAGCTGCTATGGCCAAATACATGCGTGACCGCACCAAGCTTCTTGATTGGATCGAAACCAACAGAGAAACCAAAGAACAGGTGAAGCAGAACTTTACAAACACCAATTACGCATTCAAACTCTATAACCAGGCCCACCCAGACGAGCAAATCACCCTGCCCAAAGAGCCTCGCTTCACTGACTTTTGTCAGCCCAGTGAGCAGCAAAAACAAGCCGAGCTGCCTTTTGTGGGCAGCAGCACACTCGCTCTCGGCTACACAACTTTCTGTTTTCCTTGAATTTGAATGAACACAAAGGTGTGATGAATGGACGCTAAGCTTGCCAAAGTCTACTACAGCCCCCAGGGCTACTGGAAAGGCATCTCTACCATCAAAAAATTAGCAGGTGCTGCAAAAGTCCCTGAAGAAACCGCCAAGCAGTGGCTTATCAAACAAGCCCTCTGGCAGATATACCTTCCTGCGCCGCGATATATTCCTCATCCCAAATTCAACGTATCGGCGACTAACTCGGTCTACCAAGTGGACCTTCTTTTTCTGCCTCATGACAAGCTCCCTTGTGGGTGTAAAATATACAAATACACGCTGACTGTTGTCGACGTCGTCAGCCGTTACAAAGAGGCTGAACCTCTGACCTCCAAAGACTCCGCTGAGGTTGCAAAAGCTTTTCAGTCAATTTACAAGTGCAGCCCTTTGACATGGCCTCAGCTGCCGCAGGTCGACCTTGGGCACGAGTTCATGGGAAGCGTGACAAAAGAAATGGAAAACCACAAAACAACTATTCATCGTGGGCGCCCTGACTATCGTGGAACGTTTTAACCGCATGCTCGCCGAGTGCTTGTTTGGGCACCAGTATGCTGTAGAAATGCTTTTCCCTTTGGGTCAGCGGTCGACTGCCTGGTTCAAAAGGCTCCCCAACGTTGCTGCCGCTCTTAACGGCGAGGTCACTTGCTTGACCGGCAAAAAGCCTGCTGTAGCAATCAAAGCCAAGGTTGTTTCAGCAAAACCTTCCACTCCATACTCAAGACCTGTTGGTGTGAACGAAAAAAAACTTCCTTACAACGTGAATATTCGCTATCTCTACCAGCCTGGTGAACTCGAAGGCGGTACTAAAAGAGCTACAGATCCAATCTGGTCTTTGAAAGTCTACATGCTTGAAAGGTTTGTGACCCGGTCAGACAAGCCTGTTTTATATTATTTGCACGAGGGTCCTAAGCGGGGTTTTGTGCACAAAGAGCTTTTAGTTGTCTGCAAAACACACAGCTTCCACCTGCTTATGCCATGTGAAATTCAATTGGCTCCATGTGGATCCCATCTGGCTGCACCCAGTGTTTGTCATAATACATGCTCAGCCCCAGCTTCTGCTGCTCATAAGTGGCCATCCGCATCGCATACAGAATCCTCTATTTTCAACTCTATCAGTGGTGCCACCCAGGGCCACCTTGACACTCTGCCAGGTCTTGAGATTCTGCCTCTTCGACATGCCCTTTGTGCTGAGCTTCTTTTTTTTTGCTGTCTTGTTCGTCGATAAAATAGTACTTCGAACATAGCGCGATCATCCGGCTGCCTTCACGTTCAAGTTTGAACAGCCCTGGCATGTGCCCGCTCCACTTGTCCCAAACAAGCCACTCTTTCTTTTTCTCCTCGAATTCCGCTCTCTGATCTGGCCAAACAATGGCCTCAAGCCACTCAGCAGAGATGGCAATGTAATTGCAGTCTGTGTCCATCTGAATAACTTGAAGTCACAGTGGTCGAGGTATCAATCTAAGAAGTCGTAATAGAATTCAAGCATCCTCAGCTTGGCCAGCTGATACACCATGACGCCGATCTGGAACAGGCGAGTGATTATGATCCACGCCTTCCTGCTTTCCAGCTCATAGGCATCCCTGATCTCCTCCAGATCACTAAAATATGCGCTTCGCAGAGCCCTGTCCACCACTTTCTCATCCTTCGTGTACACCACACGTCTGCCGCTCTAGCACTTCGATGAGCTTGCCATACGCGCTGTTGCTGAGCAGCTTGAACACCTTGGCTAGCAGGACCTTGCTCTTGTCTACATCTCCGGTCCAGCGGGCTTTGGTCACCTGCTCCACGAACCAGGTAAAGATGTTCATCACCTGATAGTTGATCGTGTGGTGCACGGCTGTGATGACTGCACCATTTGCAACATACCAGGACAAGAGTGGTGCATACAGCAGCAGCTTTTGCACTGACAACGCTCCCACCAGCTTTTCCCGTTGCCTCTTGTTCTGCAGGCAGCGTAATCTTTCATGTATTGGGGCACCGCTTTGTCGAGGATCTGTTTGGTGAAGAAGAAGGGCAGCATTTCTTCAAACTTCATCCACAGCTTTTTTGGGATTTCAATGTCCACTTCCGTGAATCCAAACCAGGTTCTGGCTTTCAGATATTTTGTAAAGCTTGGCGTGACTTTGGCCAGTTTGTCATAATGCACGACCCTATCTTTTCCACATGGCATTTCTCTCAACATTGTCAAGAGATAGAGTGCACTGACGTCGTAACCTATGATGCACTTGCACAATCACAGGCGGCTGTACCGGTGCAATCTGATGCGTGTCACACCAGCTTCATGGTACCGCGTAAACACCAGGCTTTGACCACCCACGACCGCATTCCGTACGCTTCTTTGCTGGGCCTGTACAGTTTCGGTGCCGCACTTGTTTGTGCCTCTCAGCAGGTAATGCAGGCTCACACCGGGAAGGCTGACGGCATCTTTTAAGATGTCAATGCCTTTGGCTGTGTAAAGGCACACATCTTTCCCAGGGCTTCTAATCCCGGCCCCACGTCGCGGTCGTTGTAATGACAGAGCCAGTCGGCGAACTTGCGCATCCCTTTTTCTTTGAAGACCTTTTCGCACTCTCTCCATTGTGAGAGCTTGAGAACGAATTCACCTTTCAAACACAACAACCAGGCCGGGTAATCTGACAGGAGAGGCAAACCACTTATTGCACCTTGACCCTTGTATTAGCCAGCAGCTGGACAAAATGTTCTTTTTTCAGGTTCAGATCATAACGTCTGCTGTTGAACCCGAGAACGGGGACCTGGTTGCACCATTCTGCGATCACCCTGCGCCCTTTTCCTGTTAACAAGTGGCTGTCTTCCGTCATGAACTGGGCTCTGACGCAGGCTCAGATGTTTGCACCGTGCCTCTCTAGCTCTGCCATGAACTTTTTGATGAGTTCTTTTTTGTTTGCATCGCAGATGTGCATGGGGTCTCGTTCCAGCGTGTCGGTGATGCTCACTGAAATAGGGACGTGCACGCTTTCGTACATCAGCACGTCTGTTACCGCCTGTTTCTGGGCAGAGTGCGATTCAAAATCATACAAAATAGTGTGTGAATACGTTTTCATTTCTATCCATGGCAGGGCCTTGCCGGTTTTTGGCATGTCACACTCCCATTTCTCGATGACGCAATAGCCAGCTTCTCTAAGGGCTTGCGTCCTTGCAGCCATGGTGAGGAAACAGTTTTCTCGCATGTGGCCATGGTTGATAATTTCTTCTCGGCTGTTCAGAAAACAGTGGTGGCAGCCATTCCAGTGGCAGCCGTGGAATTGGAACACTGTGTTTGTCTTGGAGTCATATCCATCAACCGGCGCTCCCTCAATCCACCGCTTGCCACCATGGCTGCATAACATGTGGTGAATATGGCAGCCCAGGTGCTTGCTTGCTCGCTATAGCCAGCAGATTGATGTCGCCGAAGCCAGGGGTTTGCCATAGAAAACTCTCATAAGAGGTCTGCAGGGCATCGACTTTCTCGTTTGGGCAGATGATAACCGTTTTCCCATGCGAACATGTTTTGCTGTCTTTGAAGATCCCAGGCTTTTGTAAAACGGACTTGGTAATCCACACATTTATACACCCTTGCTAGCTTCTTGGCATCTTTGATCAAAAACGCATGCTCATCATAAATTCCAATCGTCATTATACTATGCAGCTTGTCTGAGGGATTCTTTCTTAAATGCCATATGGTTTCGCCGTTTTCTTGGTGCTCAGGTTCATAGACTCTGATCCCAGGCCACTTTGCGACAAATTTCCCTTGATTGACGAACATCTCTCCTTTATCCAACTCATCCAGCGACATTTTTAAGATGTACCTTTGTTTCAAAAAGCTTCGGGCTGGCTCTGTCGTTGCCTGTGTGCTCTGATCAGGGCACACCCCCTGATGCACGCCAGAGACACAAGTTGTCATCAAATGTGTCCAGCGCCACCATTTGGCAGCCGTGGGCGAGGTTACACAACGAGTCTGGCTAGGGGCCTGTGCCTAACATTGGCTGCCTGTCAAGCACGACCTTCACTTGGATGTTAGAAAACTTTACAAACCCCATTTGGTGTTCGGCACTCGATGTTGTCAGTATTTAACCGTTCAGTTTCCTGCGCATTCAGCAAGGTTTCTGCATTAGCAAAGACGTTCATCCAAGGCGAGCCCCTGTACTGTTTATAATACACCATTTTCAAGCCCGTTTTGATGTTTACTATTACATAAGCGTAGATGTAACACATATAGAACTCTGAGTGGATGCGTTGCCTGAACTTTTCTATGATAGAAGGTGTTTGATTGGTGCCCAGCCTCCTAGAAAAGACCCATCTGATAAACCTCCTGCCTCTGTTTTCCACCCCCTCTTCCACCCCCTCGCGCACGACATACTGCTCCACGATCTCAAATTGTTGATCAATAATCGGGGTTTTTTTACCGCGCTGTGGGGGGCACTCTTGATAAACCGTTTCTTGTGGCGTGCTTGATACATCGCTATTCTAAGGTACCAGCAATGTTCAAAAGGGGGTGCAGACAAAGCAAGGGTTACTGATGGCACCCCTCAGTAATACATGGAGCGTTCGACAAATGCAACCAACCTCCTGCTGCCGAGGCTCACCTCACCAGCTCGGCTCACCATGGCAGTGGGAGGTTGGTGGTATACACCGATTCCAGAAAAAAACCGGAAGTTGCATGCAAGCGAGGCTTAATAGCCCTCGAGCTTTCAAAATGGTGGTCGAAATGTTGGGGAAGAACGAAAAAATTCGAATGTATGTAGGTTAGAGCAACTTGTCAGGAGCAAATGTGGTAAGGAAAAGGAAAAGGGCTGGACACAAGTGTTGTACGGCTGCAAACTCTAATAATTGAAGCAAAAACCGACCTCATTTATCATTTCCACAACTGAGTTTTCTTCGGACAAGCCAGATAAACAAAGAAGGAAAAAGTGGGAAATACTTATGAAAAGGGAAGATACCTATTTTACTTCGGTAGGAAATATTTTCTATTTTTCCGAGCACTCCTTGCCAAGTGATTTTAAACTGAGTACACTTATTGAAACTGGGAGCCGTACCCTTGGTTTCCCCCTGCACAAAAGTTGAGGAGGAATCTCTGTGTAGAGCGAAAAGATGCGAGGCATCAGAGTCTGGCAAAGAAGCTAGAAGTGAATACAGATGTGAATACCCATCAGCTTCAATCAACTTAGGAATTAATCAGTTTTCATGCCTCTGAGGTAAACAACAAAAGTTTCTCAAAAAACGATGTTGAATGTGGAAGGACATTAGTAATTTAAATACAGCCATTGATGAATTTTGAATCCTTTTCACTCGCTTAATATTTCCGCAAGATCTGGCTTTTAGGTTTAATATTTCAGAATTAGTAGTGTCAGATAAATTATTGCATGGGCAAATTTCCTGTATTTGATGTTGGGGAGCCTGCCCCTTATTTATTTACCTGAAGTTTTTTAGGCTGAATTTGAAAACATAAAGTGCAGAATAGACTGCAGGGAGATAAAAAGTCAGACACCCAAGACTTGGAGAAGCAGAGTGAACTACTAAAAGTCTGACAACACATTTTAAGGCCTTGTAGGAATTTCTCTAATGTCAGGGATTTGATAGACAGCATTTACTGGCAAGCAAGAAGGTTATAATCTTCATTCCTTCTATGCGACCGAGTAAACCAGAGCTGACGATAATTTTACTAATTTTCTGAGGAAGACTGTTTTTCAACCATGATCCAGAACTGCAAATGTAAGAATACAAGCTGAAATGGCTGTTAGGAGAATAAATGGATGGCATATAATTGATGGTATAACTCCACTAAGGTTGTGTAGAGTTGTTAATCAACCCTGGATAGTGAGCTATTTACTAGTAGACTGGCAGAAAAATAAGTTATCTAATAATTCCTGACACCTAATGTTTAAGAAGGACACATGGTCTGGTGTATAATTTGCTAATAACATAAAAGTACAATTGAATTTGACCTGATTGAGAATTTCCTACATTGTATGATCTTATAGATTCCCAAATGGTTTGAACTACTTTGAAATATTCACTCAACATTACCAGAGAAAAACTAGAAGTAGGTGAATTCTCTCATATTTAATGCTGGACAAACTTATTGGAACTTTGATATACATTATTTATTCTGGCTTTAGCAATAATCACATCTTGTAAGGCCATCTCTAAGCATTAGGTAAGCCAGTTCATATAATTATGATATATGTGTCATAAATTGTTCAATATTCTTTAGCATCTCCTTCCACCATTCTATGTTCAAGGCAATTTGCTCATTAAAAAATTCTCAGTTTCTTCCAATTTATAGCCAGGACATTCCAAGTCTGTTCACGACAAAGACTAGTTGTTGTACATTGCACTTCATAAACTGAAGTAAATATGACTCTTGTTTACTTTTAAACCAGTATCAAACATTTTGCATATTGATTTTATAAGGCAATCTTTCAGGGTCTCACCATCCATAACAATGACATTCTTGGCTTCAATGATTTCATGGAGATTGCTCTTACTTGGGTCTGTAACCAGCTCAGCTGGGGAGCCCCCAAGATTTCCCTTTCTCTTGTACAAAAAAGGCATTTTGTTACTTGCACCTTCGTCTATCCCTGCTGATGCATTATTTCAATGTACTTGTCCATTTCTAGTTAATATTCAAGGCCACCTTTCATGGCATGCGGCTGATAGTCTTTGTTACACTTCTTTGATAATTTTATTGGTGATTTCACCAATGAATCAGCTTTGTGATTGCGTCCTACCCAGTAACGCATTGATCCTGTCACTGTATCGAATCCTTGTTTGCACCATTCTTGGCGAGTAGATTGTAGTCTTGTTTAATACTCTGATTAGCATCTTTTGAACTCAAGGATTTGTCTTATTCTCTCGCACCGATTGTTAATTCATGAAGAGAGATCGGATGTTCTGACTGAAGTCGTCAGCGAAAAATGAATCAGCCGTAGGAAATTTGTTTACGTTTGGATGTTGTGTTGCAATATTCCCGATATCCGGAACAATTTTTAAATTTACTTCCGTATGTTCTTTCGAGCTCTTGCTTCATCAGTTTTACTACTTTAAGCTACTTTAGCTTTAGTAAAGCTATTGTTCGGGTCAGGGTCGTAGATTTTTAAAATTTTCGTTTCATTCAGATTCTTTTTCCTAAACCGATCATGAATAAAGTTCTTTTAGGCAATAAAAATGGTGAGGATGTTTTTTCGCATATTAGAGATTGAGACAATCGAAGCATGGCAAACATATCTTTCCAAATGTTCCTTTATTTTGCCACTTTAATTTATACGGCAACTTTTAAGCCAGAATTTCATTTGCCTAAGTGTCAATATTTCAATCTGTTCTTCGCTCACACTGATGCCAGGAATATCATCAGAATAGAGATTGACATCTCTTCTTTGTTTGCCATGTTGCTTTGGATATTTACCGCGAGGGCTATTAAGCCTCGTTTTGGTGCGACTTCCGGTTTTTTCTGGAATCGGTGTATTTGTTGAACGCTCCATGTACTACTCAAGCTACACCCCCTCTTACCCCCGCCAATCACGTTTGTCAACAACCTCTGCTGTGTATGCCCATTTCAGTTGCCCCTATATAAAACGAACAGGATGATTGTTTTCATTTCTTGATTTTACTTTGCATTGCTAATATTTTAAAGTAAAGTTTCTGCATGATTCAGTAATGTACTGCAACAGTTGAAACTCAATAAACTATCTACAGTCGAACCTCCCTTTGCGACCACCTCTCGTAACAACCATCTCTCCTAAACAATGAGTTTCCCAAAATACCATAAGTTTCCAAGTCAAATCAGTATATTTGGAACCTCTTGAAAGTGGCCACCTCTAATAAGCAACCCCGACCACTTTCAGAGCTAAAAGTCTGAATTTTCTTTGTTTTTAACCTCCCATAGGCGACCACTTTACAGACAATAGAGCAGAACTGGATAATAATGTATTGTTACATTATCACATCCCTGCATAGTACAAGAGACAGAAATTTCTCTCGGGGAAATACCTTTTTTTCCTTGAAATTGACTTTTTATATGAATAAAGCATTAAAACTTTCAAGTCTCTGCAGTTACCATGGGTTAATGGGACAAAATTTGAAGGCAATATGGTCTAAGCTCTCATAAGTCAAAATGACACAAGTGCCTAAATACAATGATTCCAGTGAGTCCAAATGACAGAAGTGCCTAGATACAGTGATTCCAAATGGAACAAGTGCCCAGATACAGTGAGTCCAAATGACACAAGTACCAAGATAATGTAATTTGTGATAGTTGGTATTGACATAAATTAATGTTTTGCCAACACAGAACAGAGAACTGGGTGTGAGCATAGTACATGAAGGCTCATGGGTAGTATGTTTGTAAAAGGAGACGGTTGAAAAACTTGTGACATTCTATGGTCAGCCTTGCCACGAGCACTTTCCCATAAGGTTTTTTAGTTCTCTTCATCACTTTTCCTTAGTTAGTTATGGATGAAGCAGGTGTCAGGAAAGTCGTCACTGAAAACAACAAAGATCTTCTCGTTCAGATCAAAGATCTCATGAATTCTTCAATTTCTAACCTCATACCATCTAACGAGTCTATTGCTTCCCAACAGATGTCAGAGATTAAAAGGCTGAAGCAAGATTCCCTTCCTCACTTCAACAAAAAGAGCAACAAGGAGCAGTACAAATCTAACAAAGCTATTTAAGATGCTGTTAATGACTCCCAGATTGCCCTCGAAAGGAACGATGCCTAGAAGACCAAAGCCTTAGATCTTCTTCAAAAGCGTGAAAAATTAATTCTACCAGCTGATAAATCATGGCGTGGATGGAAACTGGTCCTCGAATATGAACACCATGATCTCGCAAACGACAAAAATGAGAAAAAGATATACAGGTCCCAATCCAGAGCAGCTAAGTCCACGAAGCGTTTCACTTCATGCTCAATCCGGCAAAGAAGTAATGTCACATCAACTTCAACAACTGCGCAACTTTCCACTTCACAGCTACCCAAGTTATTTTCGCATCTAAACCTCTAGCTTTGGTCTCAGAGATCGGCATCTGGTTTGCGCTTTGGAGGGCTTCTTGTCCTAAATTGCGATTGAATGTTCCTTCTAATACCAGTCAGAATCCCAAATGACTCACTTCAGACGTCAATTTGGAACAAGACCTTGTTCATGAGGACAGCGACAAATCAGTTTTTCTACATGTCACTGGAGATTCTTTTGAGGTTAAATCTGGCAATGACTATTTTGTCCATTAAAGGACAGCTACCTGGAGCCCTGAAATTCTGGAATGACATTCACGCACCTCAATTTATCCTTGATGTTATTGAATATGGCTATAAATTACCGCTTCTTCAAATTCCTCTGCCCTTTACAGCTAAAAATAATAGTTCGGCTTTGGAACAGTCAGCTTTCGTAGAAAGTGCCATCAACAATCTCATTATCAACAGTTGTGTCACTGAAGTGTTTGATGCTCCTGGTATGTCTCTAGGCTTATACCTAGAAATTTAATTGCAGTCTTCAATACCGTACCAACCTGGAACTCTTACGTTCGTCTTTCGTCTAAAGCTCTGGCTGAGTTGAATTTCTGGAAATTTAATGTGGCAAGTCTTAACAGAATACCTATTTGGCCTGTCAGGCACGAGCCATCTAGATCATCTACTCCAATGCTTCTGGCTCAGCTTGCAGCAGTTTCATCGAGTTCAAGGGCAAGATGTTCCATGAAAACTGTTCAGATTTTGAGAAAGCTCAAAGTTCTACGTTCAGAGAGTTATTAGCCATTTCTTTATCAGTGAAAGCCTTCGTGGAGTCTTTGAAAGCCCAGACAGTCACATGGTTCACTGATAATCAGAATATTATCCAAATCGTTAATTCCGGCTCTAAGACTCCAGCATTACAGGAGCTTGCTATGGATATCCATTGAAGTTGTTTACTTAATGCTACTAATATTGATATGCAATGGACCCCAAGAGACCTACATAGTGTGGTGGATGATCTATTATAAGCAAATTCATTGATTATGACGACTACTTGATCAGCGATACAGTCTTCAACGCTCTTGATGACTTATGGGGTCCAGGTTCGCTTGATCCTACAATGCCTAAATCCAGTGCTTTAATTCAAGGTTTTACCAGCCTGGTTTGAGTGGTGTTAATGCATTTTCTCAGGATCGGTCTCATCATAATAACTGGCTATGCCCTCCTGTGTATTTAACATCTAAAGTTATCAAGCAGATGGAGCTTTACAGTGCTCAAGGAACTCTGATTGTTCCCCTTTGGAAGTCAGCAGAATTTTGGCCTATCCTGTATTCGGATGGTTTCCATTGGAGTACATTTATCCATGACTGGGTTATCCTGCCTAACTTTCCTAATTTATTCATTAGCGGGAAAGCTAATAACTCTATTTTGGTAGCAAGCTATTGGCATTCGTTTCATTAGCTCTACGTCTTGACTTCGGCATCATTCCCAGATTGGATTTCAAGTTATCTCATAAAAGCTTCCTAGCTCCGTTTGTTGATTCCATTTGGGCAGACGCAGCTGTTATTTGCAGCTGTTATCTTGTCTTGCCAATAAGGCGTATTTGCATGAAGTACTTACTACTTGATAGTAATATCAAGTTAAATGTGTTATGCTTTAAAGAGGCATCCAGGAGAGGCCCTAGAGGGGTGATTTATCACGTTTTTTGTACCCTAGAGGGGTATATTATGTTGCCAATGTGCAAAACCTTAGAGGGGTATGCCCAGTAGAATAGCGCGGTTTTTGTATTGTGATGCGTGAGAAGTGTATTTCCTGGAGGGCAAAGTGGCTTTACTTACTGAAAACAGTCAGTTAAATGCAAATTCAGCATTGTGTGCATTGCTGCCTTCTCCTTGGAATGTTTTAGATTTTCTTGATATTTTTCCTCTTTCTTATCCTGAGATACTGTACCCTCACTTCCATTTTCTGGTCTTAAGAGGCCCAAAATTCCACAAGAGTGGATCAGCTAACGGAAAATCTCAAATCCACCATGCTAGCTTCCAAAGCATCTGGGACATCAGAAAATTACTTGAGAGCTTCTAACAAGTGGAAAGCCTTTGCTAGCGTTGTCTTGGGTACCTTAGAGTTTCCAGTCAGACCCACTGATTGTGCTCTCTACTTGCAATACCTTGAGTCATGCAAGTCTGTCGCTACCATCAACTGCACCTGCAAAAGTTCACCAAACAGACAGACCCTGGCTAAATGCTGATCTTAAACAGCTTATTCAGAAAAGACCGCAAGCCTTCTCATCCAGTGATACGTTGCTATTCAAATTACTTAGGAACAAAGTAAACCATGAAAGGAAAAGGTGTCGGGAGATTTATTATGACAACAAGGTGCGTGACTTTAAGGACACGTGCCCTCGCGATTGGTGGCGTGAAGTTAAACAGCTCTGTGGAAATGGTGGTAGTGCGCGGGAAGACATAAGGTCCATTTTAAGAATCCACACAGACTGCACTGACCGAGACCTCGCTGATAAAATCAACGAGGCTTTTGTCGGTGCTATGCAAGAGTACAATCCGCTATCTGATGACGTCATGGTTTTATGCGAAGTTGACAAGCCTATTTCAGTGACAGTTGACTCTGTTGCAGCACGCCTAAGCAATGTTAGCGCGTCTAGAGCAGGGGGGCCTGACAACCTGCCAAACTGGGTGCTGATATACTAGCTCCAGCTTTAACCGAGGTGTTACATCAATTACAGAATTTAAAGTCCCACGTATATGGAAGCTAGCGGATGTTCCACCTGTTCCCAAGGGTGTGTCTATTGAAGACTTTAACAAAGACCTGAGACCCATATCTTTAACATCTACATTGTCCCAAGCCGCGGAGGGGGTTGTCTTTGACCGAGAATTCAAACCCTTGACACTCGAGTGTATGGACCCTAACCAGTTTGGTTTTATTCCAGATTCAAGCACTACGTTCGTACTCATCTCCATGCTGCATCACTGGTTCGAAGCCACTGACAGGACTGGTGCCCATGTTAGAGCAGCACTCCTGGACTGCAAGAAAGCCTTTGATCTTGTAGACCACAATTTACTGATTGCCAAGCTCCATAGCCTAGGAGTAACACCCACCGTGGTCAACTGGGTGGCGCACTTTTTACGAAACAGATATCAACGTGTCAAGCTAAATTCTGATTGCTTCTAGGATTTTAAACCAGTCCCGGCCGGAATTCCACAAAGAACCTGGATTGGCCCATGGCTCTTTTTGGTTATGATCAACGACCTCACAACGAGCAACACCCTCTCTTCCATGTGGAAATTCACAGACGACACCACGGTCTCGCAAATTGTCCCCAAGTTTGGTGCTTCAATGCTCCAAGATACAGTACATGATGTCCTTCGATGGTCTAACAACAATAGATTCAAACTGAACTCACTTAGGTGCAAGGAACTCAGAATAGACTTTCCAAGGGAACGTAACTTGGACACTGTTTCTCTCACGGCTAATGGTAATGCTTTTGAAATTGTGAAATCAGCTAAGATATTGGGCATCACTGTAAGGAATGACCTTAAATGGAATGATCATGTCGATAATATCACTACGAAAGCGTCTCGACGAATTTACTTGCTTAAGCAACTCAAGCACGCTAGCATAGACCGTAAGTCTCTAATTCAATTTTATTGTGCATGCATACGTTCCGTTCTAGAATATGCATGCCAGGCTTTCCACGCTAGCTTGCCAGCCTATTTGTCCAACCAAATAGAGAGGGTTCAGAAAAGAGTCTTAAGGATCCTATTCCCAGAGGTTTTGTATTGCAAGGCCCTGGAAGATGCGGGCTTCAAAACACTCTTTCATAGACGTGAGGAATTATGTAGCATTCTGTTTAAACAAATTGTAGAGTAATGACCAGCATACACTAGCTGGCCTGCTGCCCACGCGCCATGACAGTGAGAGATATAATTTCAGGACTAGGCATATGTTTTCAATCCCGAATGTAAAAACAAAGAGGTTTAGAAATACTTTCATAATGCACCATGCAAATAAACAACAATTGTAAATAGAATTTTGTACTAGTTTGATGTATTTTATTATGATATAATTTTTTTATGTATAGTTAGGAATTTTTATAGTTTGAATTTTTTAAACATGTAGTATATAACACAAGTAATTCAGCTTATAGCTGGAAGTTGTGAGTTTAATAAATGATTTCTCTATCTATCTATCACCTTCTATGCATTCAAATGGATACATCTTCTTGCAGGCGTCGACTCACCAATATTACACCCTACTGTTATTGCTGTAAAAGAAGGAGCTGCTCGCCTTGCCAGTCAGCCAATAGCCAATAGAAAGAAACCCCTGGTGGCCCACCACCTCAACCTTCTTGCTGCAGAGACCAATCTAGAAGACCTTTTACAATCAAGAAATTTAGTCATGTTCATCCTTGCATTTTCTGGTTTTCTTAGAAGTTCTGAGTTATGTGCTATTTGTGGTAGAGATGTTCAGTTTAACAAGGGTTACATTACAATCAGCATAGAGAAAAGCAAGACAGACCAAATATCAGTCATTATTGCTGAATCCCCATTTAGCACGTGTTTGTGTTCTTTACTTAAACTGTATGCGCAGAAGTCCCAGATTCCTGAAAATTCAGACAAGTATCTTTTTAGGGCTATTTCAGCTTCAGGCAATCATAAGAGCCTTATCTCTATAAACAAACCGATTAGTTATTCCACCTAATTAGGCAGTCTTTTAAATAGTCTTTCGCAAATATTGTACCAGATATCTGCAAGTTTAGTACTCATTCAGCTAGGTCAGGTGGAGGTACTTTAGCTGCTACCTCTGGTGTTTCAGAGAGGAATCTTAAGTGCCATCATCGCTAAACTATAGTCACGGCAAAGAACATTTGTAAAGGATTCTCTTGTTAGTAAGCTAGAAGTTTCTAAGGCTCTGTCTCTGTGAGCCCAAGCCCTGCATTTAGCTATCTGTCTTAGGCCTGGCTGACCAAGGTGCCCATGCCTCAACCTTTGCGTGTGTTCGGTTGTGCAGTGAAGGCAAAATAAGTAATTTGCAATAATCGGTATTGACATAAATTAATATTTTGCCAACACGGAACAGAGAACTGGGTGTGAGTGTAGTACGCGAAGGCTCATGGGCAGTACGTTTGTTAAAAGAGACGGTTGAAAAACTTGTGACATTCTATGATCAGCCTTGCCACTGGGACTTAGGGTTCTCCTTATCAGGTGGTAACCAGTAAAATTTACAGCTTGTAAGAGCACTAATTACCGCCTGCAAATGCTCAGAAGTCTTAAAAATACACATTTACGGTGAGCTAATCTGGTAAGAAAGTAATAGATGAAAAAGAAACAGTACACTGTTATAGATCTATGTGTGCTTTATTTTGTTAACACTGACTGATACCTTTCAAATTTCGAAGCAAGTGATTTTTCGCAGGCTTTCTGTTAAACGTCATGACATTCGTCAGTTCTCTGCACATGCAAATGTTGTGTCATTCAGTTATTCAGTTTCCACGATGAAATGGCAGCAAACAATGCTGTCGTTCCTGTCCTGTCCAACAGTAACAAGAAGTCATGAAGGGTAGCAGGTAAGCTTAACAATAATTTTAGGGCTAAACAAAACAAAGCTCACGCACTAGCGATGAAAAAGCAGCTGATTGCCAGAAATGACCACCTTGACAGCTCTACATTTGCCAGCTTTATAGCAAACCTGTGGGGACAAAGCCAGTCTTCATCACGAAATTCTACTTGAAATGTATTATCACACAAACCATTTTACATTATAAGCAGTTTGGAAAGGGCATTGTCAGAATAAAATGCATTTAAACAAAATTTGACTTTGTTTTATTCAACCTCTGAACCTAAAGGTGTATCGTTCACATTATGAATGTTTCGATGGAGAATTTTCGATAGGCATGATGTACTGTATGTTTTGGGAAATGACAAAGTTGAGAATGACCAGCCACCTGAAGCTGCAAATGTGCCTTTGTGATCAACAGAAGAGCGCGTGATAACTAAACCACCCTCAACCGAAAAATCAGCAGAAACATCCGAGTCAATCAGAGCATCACCTCCGGAAGATGACAACCAATTGCCACTCAAAGAGACAATGCCGTCAAAATTGCCATTGGAAGCAGCATCAGAATTAAAAACATTTAAACCCTCTGGTACTTCAGACAGACTGCAGTAACTGCTGTAATTGGAGAGTTTTTTTAAAAAAGAGAAAATAACACAGAACACGAGATTCGGGAGTTGTACAATGGTGGGAGAGCAAAGGAAAAATAACTAGATTTGTAATAAACCGAGTGACTTTAAGTGTACCCCCAAGTTTGGTACACTGGTTTGAAACCCTTTTGCATGGAAATTTCATACAAAAAGGGTGGAAAGAGAACTTCAGACTATCTAGACAAATGTTCCAATATATTGTCCAATGGCTGATCCAGATTTGGCTTTAGTTACTTTTCTGCCTTGAAACTAAATGCAGAAATGTGTTTAATTGACTAAAATAGGCTCTAATAATTATTAACAAATCTGTCCACAAAAGATATGTTTTTTTAACTCTAATGCCACTACATGGACATGGTTGTATTTTCATGGGAATGTAACATACGAAGTTAAGTTTTTGGTAGAGCTTTAGTGATGAAATGAGCATTGGATGTCAAGAAGATGGCACTCATCGAAGGTCCAAGAAGCGAGTTTCAAAGGAATTTGTATGGTGGTGATGCTTTTATTTTGCTCAACAAAGATGGTTGCCATTTCACTTGGGGATTGAGATTTCAGTGAATATTTTCAACACAATGCAACGAGTCAAGCTAGAAATTGGAGAAGAATGAATTTGTTGTATGAGCATTTATATCCGTGAATGTTATCTAAACAAGTTGAACAGAACGTTGACACTGTTACCATTTGTATTTTGTCTTGGAGAGCTGGCTCGACTAGCTTGAAATTTAGGAGGATTTTGACTACAAGGAGTGCATTATTTTCCAAATATCACTTGTATCCTTAGAGTTAGTTAACTTTATTTATTTCTTACAACTGGTGGTGTTTTAAATTAAATGCTGACAAGAATAATCTGTTGTTGTTTTCAATTTTCACTTGTGTGCTGTTATGCATAACGTGCCATTTTCTCACATTTTTATATTTTTGGATCAAAAATTATTTAAAACATATTGCTCGAACCCAAGCTTATTTTAGGTCACTGTTGTTCTTATTACAAATGCAAGGCTTGGAGAAGGTTTCGTGGTCATGGCTTTTTCTGATGCAGAGATATTCAACAAAACTTGTCACTTAAGCAATTTGTACACCCGAAGCATGCTACAGGTCGTAGCACTGGGCCAAACAAAAGAAATTTCCAGGAAAAGTTTGATATTTAGCTGGCAATAAATTGGGAAGCAATAATGAAACAGTCGCTTGAACTTCTTGTTTGTACACCAAATGTTTACTTTGCAGTTACTGTTCACAACTCACTGGCAAAGAATTATTTTGCAAGTTGCACTTAGTCCTCAAGTTTACAACCCTTAAGGGCGCTTACCAACTGCAACTTTACATGTACATTCCCAGTTATTCCCTACATGTATATGTATGTGTTGAGAATACATGTAGAAATTAAAATCTCTCTGAAACTTTTCATTTCAATTGGGTTTTCATTTCACAAATACTGGTAATATGCTTGCTTTGTCAGGGAATCACTGAATTTCCTGGGTAAATTTGTAAAGTAAACAGAAGCCCTCCAGGCTCCCAACATTTTGCACGTGATGGAATGCTTCTATTCGCCGCAACTCAACTACAACAAAACAACATTCTTCAACAAAAGCACGATCCAAAGCTGAACAAAAATTACTCAGCAAATTACTATCTATTTATATGTATAGTAAGTTGATTTTTGTTTCAGCAAAGTCTAGCCTGAATTTAAATGGTGATCAAAACTCTCAATCTTGCCCTCTCCGTCAAGTTGTCATGATCAAGCCAATGGAAACGACAACTTGTAGACAAAAGAAACATTATTATATCCCTCAGTTAGTATGCGCGCTGTGATTGGTCAATTTAGCAGGCCGTACTCTCCGTACGGCCCGCTAAAATTTAAAGTTGGTTTTGTTGCCACCCGGTTTCGTAATTTATCGGTGAGTGTTCTTAACTTTTATAGCAAGAGAAAGTTCAAAACTTTCTTATACTCTAAATTATGTAATAAAGTGGCCAACGACTTGAAAACAGTTTCGAACGGACTCGCTTTGCTTTCTAGGTGCATCAAAAATTTGAAGCCTTTCCGAGTCCGCATGAATAGAAATCATTTCCGAACCCATCAGACACACAGTAGAGCTATAATAAATATCTTACTAACCTCGTCTTCTTGGTCCATACTGTAAGTTACGGATCCTCGTTTTTCCCCTTCGATTTATGACCCACGCACTTCGCGCCTGGGCCATAAATCGAAGGGGAAAAACCTCAGTCCGTAACTTACAGTATGGACCTCAAACTCGGTTAGTAAGAGGTATATTATGTTAGCTCATACATACTAATGAGATATACATGCATATAGTGTACAGTATACGTGAAACAGTGTACAGATATACATATGTATACGCATGTGTGTGGTTTGGCTGATGCAAAATACACATATATTTTGGTTCACTTATTTCTGAGCTGCACTGTAGCTCTCAAGTTTTTACAGACATCTTCATTCATTGAGAACATGTAGTGAGAAATTACTAGGACCAAGACAGACCAAAATGGTGAATCACGAAGGTTTCACAACTTCAAAGCAGGCCTTTTGTCAGGTGACTTTTATGAGTGCATGTGCCTGTCGTGATCAGATGTCTGAGTTTCTTTCAGACGAAAAAATGAAAGTCCATCTGCCGAGCAACCTCAGTGAAGAGCAAGAAAGAAAAACCCATCCAGCATGTAAAAATATCCATGAATTCATGGCATGGCTAGTAAAATAAGTTATTTGGGGAACAAACTGTATGATTTCCAGTAGACAACAACAGCCATATTAACCTGTAGTCACCCGAAAAACATAAGTATTCTCTATTTACATGTAGTTGTTAATAGATTGCACATTAAATAAAATTCAAAATCATTCAATTAGCCAGTGATACAGTCATTTGCGATCAAGCTGTTTTCCCTGGACCAGTAACACATGCTGCTCCCTTGTGTTAAGGTTACAGTATACCTTTGGGTCGGCAATTTTGTTCAAATTTGGATTTTTGGGTCAAAGTAGTGGTCGAAGAATAATCTCTAATTTCTGAAAAAAAAAATTTGAAAAAGGCTACATACTGGCAGAGAAATGGCAGTTTTACGTTTTCGCTGGAATTGAAAGTTTCCCTCTTGATTGACAGCCCTATGGTATGTATGCAATCAACCAAGACGGTTTTCACAGGAATTACCTGTATGGATGTCACGAATTAACTTCTCAGTTGATCAGCATTGTTGTTGTGACTACCAAGCATTCTTGGTATTAGGTGTAACTCTATTAAGTTATAAGTAAACATAGACCATGTTAAAAACATGGACCAGTTCAAAAAAGCAAAAACAGTGAAGAACGAATGAAAATACATCAATGAGTGAAGAAACGAAAGTTTGCCATGTGGATAAAGTTACAGCTATCATATAAGGTGGGCAAAAAATTTGTGGTAAGAGAAAAGGAAGGTTCTGCAAAAATTTCGGAACTGGATGGTAATAATAGGGATGTTGACAGAGACTCTTCAGATAAGTCCGATATCAACAAATCATCGGACTCATTGAGACCATTTGAAATATTATCCATGCACAGTTGACAACACACAGTTGCTCCACAGTGCTTTCTTTTGTTTGGTTTCTTCGCCCAGCCACTCTAGCGTTTGTATCCTTTTTAGTCTTCCCCGTTTTGCCAGAAAAGCTTCAAGCAAAAGCAAGCTACAGAAAAATTATCTCTCCGCCTTCAAGGCCTCGAGCGCATTGTGAAACACAAGGGTTTTTTGGAGATTCGCACGTAAATTTCATTAGGAGGTTAATAGTAGTAAATTCTCCCCGCACTGATTGGCTCAGTTATCTGAGAACCCAGTTGAAGGCGTTTGTGGGCGGAGTTTGTTTGCAAAGCAGAAGATTTTTCTTAGCGCTGTTTTCTCGAACAAAATTTTTTGCTTAAAGCAGACACTTTAAAGAGTTATAACTCGACGGGAATTTGTTCAATTGCCCTGAAATTTAGACAGTAGGTAGTTTAACATATAAACTACAAGAACATGGATCTGCGAATTATTAATTTCGAAATACTTTTTCTTCGAGAGCGATTTTTGTACAATCACTCCACATTTTTTTAATCCTATTTCGAAAATGTTCTGAAACTTTTTACTACAATTGAATATGCCAAAACGAAGACCCTTTTTTTAAGTGCTTTGGGCCCTGAAACTGAGGAAAAAATTAAATTGGCGAAAAACAAAATTTGCTTTGACTTGTAGCTTTCGAAAGGTGATTCTGGCATTCACGTTTTGTGGTCGTGAAAAATTTGACAATTCATTCTATTTCAAAATTTTTGGTATACTTTGATAGCCAGCTCTATAAGCTTTAATTTGATGTAGGGGTTTAGGTATCTACATCTTAAACTGCACATGCTACATCACTTGCACGCGAGACACCCATGAAGGTATACTGTAACCTTAACTGTCATGGAGCGACAAGAATGACTAACTGACTTACTGATTGATTGATTGATTGATTGATGGATGGATGGATGGATGGATGGTTTTGTAGAATGACTTAAAAGGAGAACAAACTTGTTACATGTTAAATGCCATTCCATTTTTTTTTCCACCTCCCCCCCCCCCCCCCCCCCCAATGTAGGCATAGAAGGGAAGGTCGAAATTTCTTAAGGTCATGGTCTGTAGTTGAAATTTTGTGAAGGGTATAAGGAATAACTCAAAAGTTTCCAAAGGTTAAAAGGACGCTTTTGACATTTTCTGAGGGGTCTTGAAAAAATCCTGTCAACACTTGAATGACCTCATCAACAGCGGGGGTTCGGATATTAAATGGAATGGCCCTAACAGCTGCGCCCCAAAGTCGTCACATTTACATATGAAATACGATAACCTTTGGTGAACATTTTTAGTGTACCAAACTGTAGTTAGGTTAGCCGCTCCGATTCAGCACATGAATGGAGCGCCTAACTAGCTCATTACCTTCTCCGGTCCATTGATACACGATGTACCGTAGCCAAATTGGAAAGAGGAGCCTAGAACTACCACAGCTGCGGTGTAGACCAGCCAGAAACTCCATCCCGAATTTGTGGAAGAAATTCTTGGACGGTTTGGAATAAGTTCGTCTTTTTCCGAAGTTAGAAGTGAATGAAGATCTCTCTCCTCTTCTGCCATAATAAACTACATCTGTTGTACGTTACCTTGCCTCTTCATATTAAAGCGCCACCAGCGATTCACCAAGACCAGAAGCATATATTCTTCTGCCAAGACTAACACAACAGAACACGAAATGACACAACCTCGTTCCCAGGGTCTCTCATGGAACGGTAAGATGAGAGACCCTGGGAACGAGGTTGGACAGGACACGACAGTGTACCGTTGCAGTTATGTCCTATGTAGCAGACATGTCCTCTGACGTAATGTGATATACGGAGCCAATCATATCATGTGTTCTATCTAATAACACGCAGCATAAAACTGGTAACTAAACTCCGTTGCAGTTGGGTCTTCGAGCAAAATTGATTTTTGGAGGGGTGGCGTTCGGAAGCAGTATTTGACTTTGTATGTCTTTACTCTGAACCAGAGTGACTCTGAACGTAAATATGCAGCGACTATTTGCAAGAATGGCATTTACCTCACAAGATTTCTATCGAAAATTGACCGCTTAGTGTATTTTCAGTTTCAAATTTAACATGAAAGTTCGATCGAAGATTTAAACAGTGGTTGCTCTCCGGTTTGCGAACTGCGTGTTCCCGGCCAGCCAATATTAAACTCTGCGCTTTGATTATCCTCAAATTATTCAGATCGTTTAATGATATTACAGAGGCAAAACAAAATTTCTGAGAAGCAGTGTAACCAATTTTAGTCTCGGTGCTGTAAAACTACCACTCAATCTGCGCAGTATTTCTCTATTCCCAATCTTGTCACTCACACGAAATCCGGTTCGCGAAAGCCCTCTTCTCAGTATAAGTTTGTTGAGGCTGACTGAACCTTTTTGGGTAAGCCATCTCCTGTAGCATCGAACATTTATTACAGAAATTTTCTTGTCGAGTAGATTTTTATGGCCGGAGTGCTTTCTAACTGTTCCTAGTTCGATTTGCTTTACAAAACAGCAGTAGTAGTCAAAAAACCACAGAGCACTTTGTGGCGTATTGAACACACCACAGAGCGCTTTGTGGCCTACTCAAAACACCACAGAGCGCTTTGTGGCCTATTCAAAACACCACAAAGCGCTATGTGGTGTTTTATTTTGGGATTTAACATTGAAAACTGGATGGCTCGTTGACTCGCAAATATCTCACAGCTATTTTCTGAAATAATTTGGTTTTTCCAATTTTTCACACCACAAAGCGCTTTGTGGCCTATTCAAAACACCGCAAAGCGCTTTGTGACCTATTCAAAACACCACAAAGCGCTTTGTGGCCTATTCAATACACCACAAAGCGCTTTGTGGTCGTCATCGTAATCATAGCGATTCTGTCAGTGGAAATTATACTATGTGGACAAAACTGGCAGAGGGGTTCTCTTATTTTGACAGGGAGGTTGGCAAGATTTTCGCACCACCCCTTACATTAATTATGCATGCAATTTTTTGACTGACTCGTTCTTTTCACGATTGCTGTTTGAGTATAATGTGATAGTTTGAGATAGTTGCATACATAATTAATGTATGGCGCTGTACGGAAATCGTACCTGGAGGTTAGCCGAGTGCTCTTAAAGAAACCTCTGAAAGGAACCAATAGATTTTCGCAAACGTGCTGAGCAAGTTTATGTTGAACACTATTTCAGTTTTTGTTTTTAGAAAGGAATATCACCGAACCCCCGATATAAGACTTGATACCCTTAAAAGTACTCGTTATGGTTATCTGAGAGAGCACTGACTGCTAATGAGATTTGCATTCCTGGGATCGGCTGGAACTAGCTACAACGGGTACGTGTTATTAACCGGGAGAGACGATGAAATGAAAGCAGAAGGTTGAAAATTAGGAATTCAGTGATACCTCAACCTATCACTTGTTTCGGTTAGAGAATCTTAGAGGGATTTATTATGTTCATTGATTTATAGCTCTATTGTTAGTCCTCGTTTGTAGGCACACCCCTCAGGAATTTACCATTGAACATGGAATGAAACTTTAGTCGGATACTGATATGGGTATTTCTTTTTTTAACAAGTCTATGGATCTCGCCGTGACATTGCAAGGCGAAGAACTCGACCAATGTTTTACCAACACGGACCTCATACTAGTTCAATAACATAATTCAGTTATGACAAAGAAGATTACAAATCTTTTTTTATTTATTTATGGCTAGACTGGAATTTATACAACTGGTGTTTTCATGAGCAGGTATAATTACCATTATCACTATCAACTGGAATCTTATAGATCTTTCTACACACGGGCGAACCAAAACAATCTGACTTGTGACCTTGAATTAATTGGCTTGAATTATGTGCAATGCTCACGTATGATACAAACCGTTGCTTTATCCAAACATTTTCGAAAATTATAATTTAGGGCATGTTTTTAGCCTGTGTTGTAAAACCACTATAATCTTGAGATTTGTATTGTTACAAAGGCAAAATAACCAAAGTTAGAATTAGTTTGAGAAATTCTATTTTTGACAGATAAATGCCTTTTGGACATACTAATATAATACTTATCATTGCATTTACAGTGGTGCACTTCTAACACAGACCACCAAACTAATTTTTTTCCATCATTTTTTGACATGTTTTCAACAACTTTCCTATGGCTTCCATTCAAATCTGCAAATCCAAATTATGAAAAGAAATGTGAAAGGTGGAGTTGTCGACTGATCAACAGGTTACATGATGCTTGATATTTTCACCATTCATGCATTTTGATTAGCTTATTTAAACCAAGGAAGGTGGACGCAGTTAGTCAGGCACGACTGTGGCTGGGTTCTTATTACAAAGATGAAAAGTTCTGTCACTCTTTTGTCCCTTAAATCTAGATCCAACAAACTAGTCACAGGCAACACAGTGATTTGTGGTTCATTTAGTAAAAAAAAAAGTAATGACATATTTTCTTCAGCCTTTGAGCTTGGGCTAATTTGAAAAAGCTGTTGTAAATGTAGAACAATCAAAACAATTTCAGACTCATCCTCTATTTACTTAATTATTACTTATTAATACATCTGTTAAAGAAATCCTGATAAAAATTTTAAAAATCTACGAAATAAACACTGATTTTATCACTGTCACTAAACTCATCCTCTATTAACTTTCTGTAGAGGTGTTCATCATCATTGTCTTGTTCTTCCTGCCCTTCCACTTGTTCTTCTTGATCCTCTTGTCCTTCTTCTTCTTCTTTGTCTTCTTCTAACTCCCCCTCCTCCTCATCGATCATATCATCTAATGCCTCCAGGTATGGTTTAGCCAGGCTATTAAAAATATGGAGATGGATTTACTTCATTAATAGACACAACAATATTGTGGAAAACTGAAACTTTCTGTGAAGGGGCCTGTTGCGGCTATTTCGTGTTTTCTTTGTGTCCTTTTTTGTTCCGTATGTTGATGTATTTTTTCACATTCTGCATGCTTTTTTTCTCGCGTCGTATGTAAATTTCGTTGCGTATATATTTGTGTTATCCTTTCATGTTCGTTTAGTGCTAGTTTATCGTCCGGTACACTTGTATCTTCTTGGTTCCCTGAACCCCGTTGCCAGCATTTTGGTAAGCCGTTTAGTTTATCGTCTGTTTGTGTTTTCCTCTTAGTTTTCTGCCGTCTTCAGTTAGTTATTTGTAGTAATTCGTTTCATGTTTATCTTTAGGAATTTACCTTCCTCCTACGGAAAGTGAAATAAATTTGCTGGACTAATTGAAACTCGCTTTAAGTTGTGTCTGAAGTCGGCCCTTTCCCTCTTCAGGGCCCATTTCTTGAAACTTCCTGGCTATTCAAGGGCTTGTCAACTTACAAGGACCGTTTTCAGGCTGCTGTTTTGGGCCCAAAGCACCAAACTACCTAATGAAACTGAAATCAGTTTTTAAAAAGAGCATTGGAATTACAATCTAAAGTACAACAGTAATATTATTATAATTCAAATTATAAATATTCGTACTGTATTTTGAAAGTGGAAGTTTTTTCACGAGGAATGTGAACGCCTTAAAGAGATCTTTTCCCGACTGTGCTATCCTGACGACCTTGTGCAGTCAATCATTCGTAGATTTATTGAATCAAGTGTCCGAGGATTCACATACTCGAGTGGCTGATAAAAGGCGCATTTGATCATATTCACATGTTAATTTGCGCCTTAGAAATATTAAATATTATTATTATTATTATTATTATTATTATTATTATTATTATTATTATTATTATTATTATTATTATTATTATTATTATTAAAAGAGAAGCCCCAGTCAGAATCGTGTTGCCCTACAAGGACCAGAAATCTGCAAACGTAGTACGTAAACAGCTGGCTGACCTCAGTCGGAAGATCAACGCAGATATTAACCCAGTTTACACAAGTAGAAAGATCAAGGATGAAATTAAGGTCAGGGAAGACAAGCAGCCTCTTGTTAGTCAACAATGCGTGGTGTATTCATTTCAGTGTGGCCTGTGTGATGCAGGCTATGTCGGTTACACGTGCCGACACCCACACCAACGAATTGAAGAACACAAAGGATCGGCAATCGGAAACCACCTCAGAGAGCAGCACGATATGGAGCCAGAAGACATCGCACAGAGTTTTCGAATCTTAAGAAAGTGTCAGAACAAATTTGGCTACCTTATTTTTGCAATGTTTTTTTTTTATCAAAGAACTGAAACCAATGCTAAACAAACAGTGCGATTCAATTCGCGCCCAATTATTTGTTTAGAGCAATTCTTGCTAAGATTATTTTATTTTTCCATTGTATATTTTTAACACTTTTTCACATATTTTATCACATTTTAGCGTTCGCCACATTCTTATCTATTATAAGTTGTTTTTAACATATTTATGGCTATATGCTATTGTAGAAAATTTACTCACTTGAAAATGACCTCGTAGAGGTCGAAACGTCGTGACTTTTTAGCGCTAGTTTTTATTTCAAAATCGATTTCTAAGAAACTACTTATTTACATACTGTATTTCTATACCTAACTGAGAAAACCAGTTTTTGATTAATATGATGCAAATGGACTTCTCTATAAACTCACTTCCTTCAACTTAATGTCTGCTAATTTTTCACGCAAATAGCAAACCACCAGTTGTGATTGCAGTTACCCGTCTCACTCTACATAGCAATTTTCAATTTGGTTTCAAAATTAACTTGCATTTGGGTTTGCATCACTGTGCTCTATTTTGCATCCTGTACTTTCTTTGTTGCGTTGTTTGTAATATTGTTAATACTCTGGTTCTGGTTTCAAGGCACTTCAATGAAAACTGTTCAGACATCACTTCCTTCCTGCATGAGATGAAGTAATAGTTAAAAGCACATGCCATTTTTGGTCTGGGACACTGATGGGGATTCCTGGACAGGCCCCCAGAGGAGCTCCCATCTGCTTTCAAAATTGCATCATTAGCCTAGCAAAACTAGTGCCAGTCCTAAACCCCACATTAGAATTTAAAATCCTTAAAACTCATAGTCTTGTTGTTATTGGGATAAGATGTTCTAGGTTCCGAGCTACTTTGTCTGAAACACCTCACAAGATTAGAAGCCACAGATTTAGGAAAGCCATTCCCTAACAGAACGTTTTCATCATTGTTCTTTGTTTCTGAATGAGAGAGTCTATTTCACATATACGAGAAGCCTGGTGCAACAAGGCCTAACCCAAGTAATTTTGGCAAGTTAACGTACTTGACTAGAAAACGAGACATTCTGTCCAGTGTTTGTGTGATTCCTATAAATGTCAATGGATGTTCTTTTCAGAGAAATGTCCAGGAAATGGATCAAGCCATCTTCAAATTTGTTGACTGTAAAACATGTCAGATTTATTTGGTTTGTCCATCAACAGCATATCTTCAAAATAACGTCCATAAAACTACTCATTTATAAGGCCACTGTCAAGCATTTTACGAACAATATCATTTTTGAGTTCTGTCATGATAAAAAAAAACAACGGCCTAATGAAGAACCCAACAAAATGCCATCAATTTGGTTGTCGAGTGCTCTCTTAATTTGGTGTTAATCAATTTATTGTCATTAACTCCAAAGAAACCAATCTGAACAACTGTCAGGGCTTGCAAACTCCAGTTCCTCTTAGAGTGAAAACAAGGTGTTTTCCTTCCACATCTACATGGGAGAGTATCATAATTTATGTGGGTGGTGGTGGTGTATCGAGTTGTGCTTGACAAACCCTTTTCATTTTTTATGTTTCTACATATAGCAATATAAAGGAACTGTTTTTTAACTGTTTAATAGCAAACCACTTTATTTTTAAAAAGTGCCTGTTATTTTTAGTTAAAGTTAATTTGGCTAACAATTCCTTTCTATTTAAATGTATGTTGCTTGAAAACTGTGATCTGGTGGCCCTAGATGCAATTTGAGTTTTTCTGTAATTTTGAAAAGTCAAGCCCCACTGTTTGTTATTAATATTGTATCAAAAGGATAACACCATTCTTATCATGGTTATTCTATTGATTCCATTTTATCATTACTTAAGGTGGTTCTGCAGTTATTGTGGGCACACTACCCCATGTCAAAGTTTGCAACATAAATTTTGGGGCTTTGAAGTGTTGGCTAAGAAATTTTGGGAAATATTTTGTCTTTCACTCGGTGATAATGTTACTTAATTCCACTTACTGGGGAAAATATTTTTATTCTTACTGGTGTTTGACTGGACCCCATTTTTTGGACAACAACACTACCAGTAAAAAAAATTTTGCTGGCATACTTTTACTCAATTTCTGGAACCAGCTTATTCTGACTTAATAAAAACCATGCCCAAGTTTTGGGGAAATCATTTGAGCAGAAGTTCAGAAGTATTAACTTAAAGGTCAAAGACATGTAAACTCAACTCTAACATTCACTGAAAGTTTCTACAATTGACTCTAATTTCCAAAACAAGCCATGAACCCAAATTTTGTGAGAAGCTTGCCCCAAAGCTTGCTAAATAAAAGTGGCTAGTCGATTAGTGATCGTGCGAACCATAAAAAGCATTAATCCCTAGTTCTTAAAATACTATAAAATGCTTGATAACCTCATTGAATTTTCAAAGATGCATTTTGCAACAGTATTTGGAAATAACTTTTGTGTCAAAGTCTTTCCACACAAATTGTACGGTACAGCAATATTTTGGCTTTAAGTTTTACTGTTGTGACTCAAAAAGAAATGGGACACTGTTGTCAGGATTGTAAGCTACTCCCCGACTGATCTCTGGTGAGGAAGAGAAGCAGTTTTATTAATCTATGATTACAAATACAAAATAGGCACTACAGGTACAGGCTGAGCCATCTTTTTGCCATTCCTTAATATATAGTTAAAAAGACAATTATTAATAATAACAATAATAATAAATAAAAATAGCAATAAAAACAACAACGATGACAACAAAAATAATAACAATAATATTAATGATAATGATGTGCTTCTGGGCATGAACTATGCTTTCATTCATGACAGTTGGTTCATTGTATTTGACCAGTAAAAGTGCTTCACTGGGTCTATTTGTTAGAAAAGTGGAGTCTCATCAAAATGTGTGGGCACAGTTCATGGATGTTTAAAATCTTGTGAGGGTTGTGCTCTATGACTGATTAATCACCCAATGAATCACTGTTGCAACACCAAAGCAAGAAGGCAAGTTTATAAAAAAGTTGAGCATTTCTGCAAGTTGAAATTTTCTCGTGAGTGCTAATGGGCAACAAAAGTCTACCAGGTAGGCAACTAAAAAGACACACGGGGAACCAACAAAAACAGAACTAGTTGCCCAAAGGGCAAATTAGCAAGAAAGTTACTGTCGAACACTGCATAAATAGCCGTCAAACTCATTCTAAGAGCTTTGCGGCATCCAAAAATTTTCTTTACTCTGCCTCCTCGACTCCTCAACCTCTCTTAATTCATTTATGTTTGTTGTGCCCCAAACCATTGCAGGAAAGAAAGTGAGTGCTTTGCAGGCTGTAAGTATACATGTAGAATACAGTAGGGGCAATAATTATCTCCTCAGAGCTTTATTATCTAGCTCTCTGCACGCACTGCAGGCCTATGATGAGGGAGCATCATAGGCCTGCAGTGCGTGCAGAGAGCTAGATAATAAAGCTCTGAGGAGATAATTATTGTACATGTATGGTTTACCAGTTTTGTCATTTAAGTTAAGGTTGTCATTTGCTAACACAGAAAGCTCAACTTCCTACAAGCTGTTTTGTTCACAGCTTTTGGGGTTTTAAATAAGAGTCACAACAAAGAATAGAAAAAATATGTGCACTGCGACAAATGCTTGAGTAACTACATATGATATGCAAATATCTTCTGTGTAACATGTAGCAAAAATTGCTTGTATCACTGCCATACATCTATACCTTAACCTATAATATACCACAGAACCTCCCAAACTACCGGTAAGTTGACACTTTTATTTTATATCAATTTTAAAAACAAAATTATTTTGTTCTAGTGGGGACAATGGGTTGTTGACTAGTTTAATGGATACACAAGAATAATAAGCTGTGCATTAACATGGTACTGTACAATCACTTCTTCCTTAAGATTTTGAAACTCCATCTACTAAACACTCCCTGTGCTAAATTTTAAGCCTTCATAGCAGGGATGAAAAGGAATTAAAAACTAGAAACTGGCTAATTTATCCAGGTGCGAAGAAGATGTGTTTTGAAAAATAGTTGGCCTTCTCTAACACATAATAGTTGGCTTTCTCTAATACATAAAAGTTGGCTTCCTCTAACACATTTGGTTTGCAATGTTCTTCTTAGTATTGCTGGAGTACTTAGTGTACAAGAAAAAACTCATAAGCTAACCAGATATTGAAGTATAATATGAGGACATACGCCCTAAAATTCTTGAGAAAGTGCTGCCATTACAGTTAAGACCCAATTACGTACAGGTAACAAAAAAATGAATTATTTTGGCAAGACACAACTCTAAAAAAGTTATCAATGCATGGCAACTGATACATATCATGGTAAGGGCTGATGCTCACCATCCCTAGTTCCTTCTCTACTACGACTTTCTTCGGTTTGTGCATGTTTTCCCTCATCCAACCCATGATGATCATCCATTACTGCAAAAACAGAAATTCAAAGCATTATTGTTAAACACAAAATCACACAAATGCAATTATATTTTAAGTTACACTGACTATTTTAAAATAACATACATGTACAGCCTTGTAGATTAAAAGCTGTTCCTCAGTAAAGGGAAATTTAAAAGAAAACAAAATTCAATCAGAAACAACTGCAAGAGTATGACTATCTTATCAAGACCTAGGTTTTTAAAGTCTATTTCAACTGACAATGAAACCAAAACAGAACAGACTGAATCTCTAGTGGCAAAGTTTAGCTGGTGAGAACTACATCTTATTATATGGCTAGCTCCGCGAGCGGGCAAGATGAATCAAATCCTACGCTGTGATTGGCTACCCGAGTGGGCAAGATGGAGCTATCTTGCCCGCTCGGGACTACCTGCCATGTCCCGCAAGAAAAATTTCCCCGAAAGCCATATAATAAATCCTTTATTGACCAAGCTTGATCGTTCAAGATGGCTGGATATTGGCCTCGTTCTTTTTTTGCGAGTTTATGGACCTCGACTCCGTCTCGGTCCATAAACTCGCAAAAAATGAACTTGGCCAATATCCAGCCATCTTGACCTCACACTTGGTCAATAACCCATATATATTTACCAAGAGATAAA